>NC_053041.3:303957553-304257553 GCF_002575655.3 Aegilops tauschii subsp. strangulata
GCCACCCCTACCCTCGATCTGTGCTTTGCCAGCTCCACCCTCGCGCTCTAGACCGCGCTGGCATTGCGTCGAATAGGTGCCGTGCGTGCTCTGGGCGCGCCCAGAGCGCACGTTTTGCACGCGCGCGCACTACGCCGACACGCCGCACTGCCGCGCTCGACGCGACCCGACCCTGGCCCCCTCTGCATCGCTGAGCCGCGCACTAGCCGCCCCCTGCTCCACGATCCCTCTGGTGCCCGGCTGCGCCGCTGGCCGCGCCCTTGGCGGCACGCCGGCGTCGGCAGCGGCCTCTGCCATGTTCGGCACCGCCCAAACCACGCCAGCGCGCCAGCTGCCCCGGAGCACAGGTCGTGCTTATCCTCCCGCTCGTCGGCACGCTTTCGTCGCCGCTGCGATGCCCTGCACCTACAACAACGGCTGTCGCCGACGAGCTTATCTTCTGCCGCCGCGGAGCCGCCTCGTCATGCTATATAAACGGTCCCCGAGCCACTCCGAGCACTCACGTGACTTCAGGCACTCCTCGTAGAACTTCCCGCGTAGTGAATCGACCTGTAGTGGCCGTCCTCCCCAACTCCGGCCAGCTCGGCCGCCGCCAAGCTCCGGAGCGATTCGTCGCAACCGGCCACCCTCTCGCCCAACCAGCACCACCAGAAGCTTCCCCGTAGTCTTGCGGAGCTACCCAGCTACCCAACTGCGGTCGGAGACCACCGGAGCACCTAAGTCACTTCACCACCGTAGCCTCCCTCCACCGCGAAGCTCGCCGCCGGCGATTCCTGCCACCTCCGTCGACCCAACCACCACCTAAAGGACCGCCTCGGTCTAGCCGTTCCATCCCCGCCCGCAGATGCCCTCGAGGAGCCGCCGTCCGTCGCCGGCGATCGCCGGAGCCCCGCCACCGTTCGGGCGCAGAAAAAGGAGGGAGAGGGAGAACGGTCAAACCTGACCAGTGGGCCCTCTGGACCCACTGTCAGCGACCCGCGCAGCGCCCTCTCTCTGTTTAAGTGGAGGCGCAAAACCCCGAGTGCGTTTTCCCTGCTGCGTAAGCGTATTACTGCTGAAACGTTTTCCTTTTTTCTGGTTTTATTTAAAAACAGAGTTGACCAAACTTTGACTGGCTATAACTTTTAAAATAAAACTCCAAATGAGTTGATTATTTTTCCTACCTCTCTCAAATTTCATCTAGTTTATTTTAAGATTTATTTCAAAAATATTTGAGACAGGTTTTGGTACTGTGTTTGAAATATTTGTATTTCGTGTATTTTGCAAAATAGGAATTTTTGGAGGAAGAGGAAAGCTTCCAATAAGTGCATCCTTTGCATACTTTTGAAGGCAAGCATTTCTGAACTCTGGCATAATATTTGTTGTGGTGTTTGGATACGATCACAGCACCTTTTGTCTTGGAGTATAAGTGACAGTTTATGTATCGATGTAGTCTCGTGCATGAGTGCACTTTGGAGTTGTTTGTGGCCAGCAATGGATACCCTGAGGATTTGGATCGCCCTCGTGAGCTTCTCTTGCACACCGGTAGGAAGCGGGAAAGTCGTGGTCTTGGGTAGACACGAGCTTGTCCCTAATCCCTCGTTGTGACGAGTATGCCCGGCATAGCATGGTGAGGCTCGAGGAGTGGTGATTTATTTCACTAGTGGTAATATTGTTGGTGGATACTTGGATCACCTGAGTCGGTTGTAGACCGAGTCTTGTTCAGTAGCTTCCTTTTGTCGGTACCACCACTTGTCCCTGCAGGGGACAGGGTATGGTTCAGTAGGTTGTCAACCCCTTTCCAAAGCACACACCGTACAGAGAGGCCGTGATGAAGGTCCCGTGGCCACGGATTAAAGCCTGTCATTCGGTCCGGGGGCATGGGTGTTTTCGGTTGTAGCCGAAGGGGATAGCTTCCCCAGTTTGCGCGCGGTATAAATTTTGTGATCCCATGCTACGTCGAGGTTGTAGCCTCCCCACTTAGAGTTTTGCTTGGCAGGTGTCGTGGGTGATTCCAGGCACTGGTGAGTTAAGCTGGTGTGTGCAGGTCAGGCGTGTTTTCAATCAAAAGACCGTAGACGGAATTAGTCCCGAGGGACTGAGTAATCCCGTTACTCGTGGAAAATGGTACTCCCTCTGCAGAGGATATATCCTGTTAGATAGTCATGTTCTTGAGTAGGACCACAGTCTGAGTTGAATCTTTGTAACGGTATTCGGATGGAGAACGATTTAGCTAGAGCTCTGTAACGGTATTCGGATGGAGACACGGTTAACTGGATCGTAGTAACGGTATTCGGATGGAGATACGGCTTGAGTAAATTATCGGTTTTCGGATGGAGAAACGACTGTACTAAATATTGTTTATGATTATGGCACCTTTGGATTATGATCTTTATTATTATGGACTAACCATTTATTTTATGTATATTATTGAGTATCCCTGGGACGGTTCTACCTCCTGGATATTCACTGTGATTATTCTCTTATAAGCCCTTTCTGTGGTGTCGCTCAGACGCCCGACTGCGGCATGCTTGTTGTTCATTTATCTCTTATAAGCCCTTTATGTGGTGTCGCCCCGACGCCCGACTGCGGCATTATTATTTCTGCATTTTCCGCTCGAGGAGTCATTCAGACACTCGTTTGGCACCAGTATTACTATTCTGCATTTTCCGCTCGAGGAGTCATTCAGACACTCGTTTGGCACCAGTATTATTATTTCTGCATTTTCCGCTCGAGGAGTCATTCAGACACTCGTTTGGCACCAGTATTATTATTTCTGCATTTTCCGCTCGAGGAGTCATTCAGACACTCGTTTGGCACCAGTATTATTATTTCTGCATTTTCCGCTCGAGGAGTCATTCAGACACTCGTTTGGCACCCAGTATTTTATTTTGGTATATTTTTATCCATATGTGTGCATCATGGTTTCTCGTATATTTTCGTGACGGATGTATGATCGTTTTTTTTTCTGGAGTATGTTGGATATATTATACCCGTGTTCTTAATGTTTGCGAGTACATTCAAACGTACTCACTGGCTTGTCCCTGGCTATTGTCTTGGCCAGATTGCCTTGCGTGGAGGTATGCATCGCGGTGACACCCTCGGAACCTACGCTGTTGGCGTGTGCAGCCTCGCGAAGATAGGAGTTATCCTGGTCAGCTGTTCTTGTGGGAAATGGAGTCCCATAGGCGCAGATGTTTCCAACCGCTTCCGCCCTCAACCATTAGAAAACTAAGTGTTGTACTCCCTGACCTAAATGGTCTTGTACTACATATTTTCGTTCCTTGCTTGGAATTCTTGTATCAAGTTGGTACCTCATCAGCTAACAGTAATCCTGGGGCTGGTGAGCACACAGGCCGTTTTTTTTCTGGGAATTTATATCCCAAAAATCCGGTCGTGACAGATCGAGAAGACGTTCGACTACATCAACCATGTTAAGCTAACGCTTCCGCTTTTGGATTACGAGGGTACGTGGACACACTCTTCCCCTCTCGTTGCTATGCATTTCCTAGATAGATCTTGCGTGAGCATAATAATTTTTTTGAAATTGCATGCTACGTTTCCCAACAGTGGCATCCGAGCCAGGTCTATGCATAGATGATTTGCACGAGTAGAACACAAAGAGTTGTGGGCGATGATAGTCATACTGCTTTCCACCAACGTCTTATTTTGATTCGGCGGTATTGTTGGATGAAGCGGCCCAGACCAACCTTACATGACCACGTTCATGAGACCGTTTCCACTGACATACATGCAACTTGTTTTGCATAAAGGTGGCTGGCGGGTGTCTGTTTCTCCAACTTTAGATGAATCGAATTTGACTACGGCTGGTCCTTGTTGAAGGTTAAAACAACAAACTTGACGAAACATCGTTGTGGTTTTGATGCGTAGGTAAGAACGGTTCTTACTAGAAGCCCGTAGCAGCCACGTAAAACTTGCAACAACAAAGTAGAGGACGTCTAACTTGTTTTTGCAGGGCATGTTGTGATGTGATATGGTCAAGACATGATGTGATATACGTTGTTGTATGAGATGATCATGTTTTGTAGAAGTTACCGGCAACTGGCAGGAGCCTCATGGTCGTCGTTTTATTGTATGAAATGCAATCGCTATGTAATTGTTTTACTTTATCACTATGCGTTAGCGATAGTTGTAGAAGCAATAGTTGGCGAGACGACAACGACGCTACGATGGAGATCAAGGTGTCAAGCCGGTGACGATGGGAATCATGACGGTGCTTTGGAGATAGAGATCAAAGGCACAAGATGATGATGGACATATCATGTCACATATTTTGATTGCATGTGATGTTTATCTTTTATGCATCTTATTTTGCTTAGTACAGCGGTAGCATTATAAGATGATCCCTCACTAAAATTTCAAGGTATAAGTGTTCTCCCTGAGTATGCACCGTTGCGACAGTTCGTCGTGCCGAGACACCACGTGACGATCAGGTGTGATAAGCTCTACGTTCACATACAACTGGCGCAAGACAGTTTTGCACGTGCGGAATACTCGGGTTAAACTTGACGAGCCTAGCATGTACAGACATGGCCTCGGAACACTGGAGACCGAATGGTCGAACGTGAATCATATAGTAGATATGATCAACATAGAGATGTTCACCATTGAAAACTACTCCATCTCACGTGATGATCGGACATGGTTTAGTTGATATGGATCACGTGATCATTTAGATGACTCGAGGAATGTCTATCTAAGTGGGAGTTCTTAAGTAATATGATTAATTGAACTTAATTTATAATGAACTTAGTCCTGATAGTTTTTGCATATCTATGTTGTAGATCAATGGCCCGTGCTACCGTTCCCTTGAATTTTAATGCGTTCCTAGAGAAAGCTAAGTTGAAAGATGATGGTAGCAACTAATGGATTGGGTCCGTAACTTGAGGATTATCCTCATTGCTGCACATAAGAATTATGTCCTTGATGCACTGCTAGGTGAAAAGCCCACTCCCTCTAATGTATACGCTTTGAAGGTTTGGCAAACGCGGTCTGATGACTACTCTATAGTTCAGTGTGCCATGCTCTACGGCTTAGAATCGGGACTTAGGAGAACAGTTCTGTCAGTGAACACATACTCAAAATGTCTGGATACCATAACCACTTGACTCAGCTGGGAGTTAATCTTCCAGATGATAGTGTTATTGACAGAGTTCTTCAATCACTGCCACCAAGCTACAAAGGCTTCATGATGAACTATAATATGCAAGGGATGGATAAGACAATTCCCGAGCTCTTCGCTATGCTCAAAGCTGCGGAGGTAGAAATCAAGAAAGAGAATCAAGTGTTGATGGTTAACAAGACCACTAGTTTCAAGAAAAAGGGCAAGGGAAAGAAGGGGAACTCCAAGAAGAATGGCAAGCAAGTTGTCACTCCCGGCAAGAGGCCCAAGTCTGGACCCAAGCCTAAAACTGAGTGCTTCTACTGCAAAGGGACTGGTCACTGGAAGCGGAACTGCCCCAAGTATTTGGTGGATAAGAAGGATGGCAAAGTGAACAAAGGTATAGTTGATATACATGTTATTGATGTGTACCTTACTAATACTCGTAGTAGCGCCTGAGTATTTGATACTGGTTCTGTTGCTCATATTTGCAACTCGAAACAGGGGCTACGTATTAAACGAAGATTGGCTAAGGACGAGGTGACGATGCGCGTCGGGAATGGTTCCAAGGTCGATGTGACCGCCGTCGGCACGCTACCTCTACATCTACCTTCGGGATTAGTTTTAGACCTGAATAATTGGTGCCAACGTTGAGCATGAACATTATATCTGGATCTTGTTTAATGCGAGACGGTTATTCATTTAAATCAGAGAATAATGGTTGTTCTATTTATATGAGTAATATCTTTTACGGTCATGCACCCTTGAAGAGTGGTCTATTTTTGTTGAATCTCGATCGTGGTGATACACATATTCATAATATTGATGCCAAAAGATGCAAAGTTGATAATGATAGTGCAACATATTTGTGGCACTGCCGTTTAGGTCATATTGGTGTAAAGCGCATGAAGAAACTCCGTGCGGATGGACTTTTGGAATCACTTGATTATGAATCATTTGATGCTTGCGAACCATGCCTCATGGGCAAGATGAGTAAGACTCCGTTCTCCGGAACAATGGAGCGGGCCACTGACTTATTGGAAATAATACATACCGATGTATGCGGTCCGATGAGTGTTGAGGCTCGCGGCGGGTATCGTTATTTTCTGACCTTCACAGATGATTTGAGCAGATATGGGTATATCTACTTAATGAAACACAAGTCTGAAACATTTGAAAAGTTCAAAGAACTTCAGAGTGAAGTTGAGAATCATCGTAACAAGAAAATAAAGTTTCTATGATCTGATCGCGGAGGCGAGTATTTGAGTTACGAATTTGGCGTTCATTTAAAACAATGTGGAATAGTTTCACAACTCCCGCCGCCTAGAACACCACAACGTAATGGTGTGTCCGAACATCGTAACCGTACTTTATTAGATAGGGTGCGATCTATGATGTCTCTTACTGATTTACCACTATCATTTTGGGGTTATGCATTAGAGACAACTGCATTCACGTTAAATAGGGCACCATCTAAATCTGTTGAGATGGCACCATATGAACTTGGTTTGGCAACAAACCTAAGCCGTCGTTTCTTAAATTTTGGGGTTGCGATGCTTATGTGAAAAAGCTTCAGCCTGATAAGCTCGAACCCAAATCTGAGAAGTGCGTCTTCATAGGATACCCAAAAGAAACTGTTGGGTACACCTTCTATCACAGATCCGAAGGCAAGATCTTTGTTGCTAAAAATGGATCCTTTCTAGAGAAGGAGTTTCTCTCTAAAGAAGTGAGTGG
The DNA here is from genome assembly GCF_002575655.3 of Aegilops tauschii subsp. strangulata. Lineage (NCBI taxonomy): Eukaryota > Viridiplantae > Streptophyta > Magnoliopsida > Poales > Poaceae > Aegilops > Aegilops tauschii. The sequence continues at coordinate 303,964,389 of NC_053041.3, forward strand.
GAGGAAAGTAGAACTTGATAAGGTAACTGTACCTTCTCTCGAATTGGAAAATAGCTCATTACAGAAAATCGTTCCCGTGATGCCTACACCAACTAGTGAGGAAGCTAATGATGATGATCATGAAACTTCAGATCAAGTTACTACCAATCCTCGTAGGTCAACCAGAGTACGTTCCGCACCAGAGTGGTATAGTAATCCTGTTCTGGAATTCATGTTACTAGACCATGACGAACCTTCGAACTATGAGGAAGCAATGATGAGCCCAGATTCCGTGAAATGGCTTGAGGCCATGAAATCTGAGATGGGACCCATGTATGAGAACAACGTGTGGACTTTGGTTGACTTGCCTGATGATCGGCAAGCCATAGAGAATAAATGGGTCTTCAAGAAGAATACTGACGCTGATGGTAATGTTACTGTCTACAAAGCTCGACTTGTTGCGAAAGGTTTTCGACAAGTTCAAGGAGTTGACTGCGATGAGACCTTCTCACCCGTACCGATGCTTAAGTCTGTCCGAATCATGTTTGCAATTGCCACATTTTATGATTATGAAATCTGGCAAATGGACGTCAAAACTGCATTCCTTAATGGATTTCTTAAATAAGAGTTGTATCTGATGCAACCAGAAGGTTTTGTCGATCCTAAAGGTGCCAATAAAGTGTGCAAGCTCCAGCGATCCATTTATGGACTGGTGCAAGCATCTCGGAGTTGGAATATACGCTTTGATGAGGTGATCAAAGCATATGGTTTTATACAGGATTTTGGAGAAGCCTGTATTTACAAGAAAGTGAGTGGCAGCTCTGTAGCATTTCTAACATTATATGTGGATGACATATTGTTGATTGAAAATGATATAGAATTTTTGGATAGCATAAAAGGATACTTGAATAAGAGTTTTTTAATGAAAGACCTCGATGAAGCTGCTTATATATTGGGCATCAAGATTTATAGAGATAGATCAAGACGCTTAATTGGACTTTCACAAAGCACATACCTTGATAAAGTTTTGAAGAAGTTCAAAATGGATCAGTCAAAGAAAGGGTTCTTGCCTGTGTTACAAGGTGTGAAGTTGAGTCAGACTCAATGCCCGACCACTGCAAAAGATAGAGAGAAAATGAAAGTCGTTCCCTATGCCTCAGCCATAGGTTCTATCATGAATGCAATGCTGTGTACGAGATCGGATGTGTTCCTTTCTATAAGTATAGCAGGGAGGTACCAAGGTAATCCAGGAGTGGATCACTGGACAACGGTCAAGAACATCCTGAAATACCTAAAAAGGACTAAGGATATGTTTCTCGTTTATGGAGGTGGCAAAGAGCTCGTCGTAAATGGTTACGTCGATGCTAGCTTTGACACTGATCCGGACGACTCTAAGTCACAAACCGGATACATATTTGTATTGAATGGTGGAGCTGTCAGTTGATGCAGTTCCAAATAGAGCGTCGTGGCGGGATCTACGTGTGAAGCGGAGTACATAGCTTCTTCAGAAGCAGCGAATGAAGGAGTCTGGATGAAGGAGTTCATATCCGATATAGGTGTCATACCTAGTGCATCGGGTCCAATGAAAATCTTTTGTCACAATACTGGAGCAATTGCCTTGGCGAAGGAATCCAGATTTCACAAGAGAACCAAGCACATCAAGAGACGCTTCAATTCCATCCGCGATCTAGTTAAGGAGGGTGACATAGAAGTTTGCAAAATACATACGGATCTGAATGTTGCAGACCCGTTGACTAAGCCTCTCTCACGAGCAAAACATGATCAGCACCAAGACTCCATGGGTGTTAGAATCATTACCATGTAATCTAGATTATTGACTCTAGTGCAAGTGGGAGACTGAAGGAAATATGCCCTAGAGGCAATAATAAAGTTGTTATTTATATTTCCTTATATCATGATAAATGTTTATTATTCATGCTAGAATTGTATTAACCGGAAACTTGGTACATGTGTGGATACATAGACAAACAGAGTGTCCCTAGTATGCCTCTACTAGACTAGCTCATTAATCAAAGATGGTTAAGTTTCCTAGACATAGAAATGTGTTGTCATTTGATGAACGGGATCACATCATTAGGAGAATGATGTAATGGACAAGACCCATTCGTTAGCTTAGCACTATGATCGTTTAGTTTATTGCTATTGCTTTCTTCCTGACTTATACATGTTCCTATGACTATGAGATTATGCAACTCCCGAATACCGAAGGAACACTTACTGTGCTATCAAACGTCACAACGTAACTGGGTGATTATAAAGATGCTCTACAGGTGTCTCCGATGGTGTTTGTTGAGTTGGCATAGATCGAGATTACGATATGTCACTCTGATTGTCGGAGAGGTATCTCTGGGCCCTCTCGGTAATTTACATCACTATAAGCCTTGCAAGCAATGTGACTAATGAGTTAGTTGCAGAATGATGCATTACGGAACGAGTAAAGAGACTTGCCGGTAACGAGATTTAACTAGGTATGGTGATACCGACGATCGAATCTCGGGCAAGTAACATACCGATGACAAAGGGAACAACGTATGTTGTTATGCGGTTTGACCGATAAAGATCTTCATAGAATATGTAGGAACCAATATGAGCATCCAGGTTCCGCTATTGGTTATTGACTGGAGATGTGTCTCGGTCATGTCTACATAGTTCTTGAACCCGTAGGGTTCATACGCTTAACGTTCGATGACGGTTCATATTATGAGTTTATATGATTTGATGTACCGAAGGTTGTTCGGAGTCCCGGATGAGATCACGGACATGACGAGGAGTCTCGAAATGCTCAAGACATAAAGATTGATGGGATTTTTACATCTGTGCCCCTGGTTCCTTAGCTCTACTCATTCATCCCCGCGCTCTTAACTTTTGCTCAATTTTCCCCACTCCCTTGCCAGAAACCCTCATAACTGGGCACAACGGACGTTGCCGTCGGGTTAAAGGATTGACCGTTAACTTTGACTAGTGGGGCCATGCTGGACTGTGTCGTCCGTTCGACCTGACAAGTGGGGCCGCGTTGGGTGGTGTCGCTGTTCGACCGTTGGGCCGTGGTTTCGCTGGGCCGTCCCTTGCATTAAACGTCTGCGCACGCCGCCAGGACAGAAGCCTGCTATGCATGCACCCAGCAAACCCTGCCTGCATGCGTCGATCGAGCCTACATGCGCCGATGCCATGATCCCATGATGCGCCGACCGAGCCTGCATGCGCCGATGCGTCCGCCATGATGCACTGACCGAGCAGGTTTCTTGCACGCCAGCCGCCACGGATGCAGCGACGGTCACTGCCGCTGGTTCCTCTCTTCTAGCTAGGTGGCTACATATTTGTGGCTTGTGTAAAAAAAGAGCCACTCCCTTGCTTAGTTGTACTCATTCATCCCGACTAACAAAGCTTGCTTGTATGCACTAGGTGGTTACTAACAAGGGAACCCTACTAACAAGCCGAGCTCTCTAAGAAAATAATCAACAAATATGTAGTCCCAATATGTAGATAGGGCCAACAAGCCCATAGCACGATCACATAACTCAAACTAGGAATAACTTAATAATAGCATAGATAGAAAACTTAATAATAGAATTTAAGAAAAGGGCCAACAAGCCCAAAGCAACTCCAACATAGTTCAATTACAACTTAACATAACATAGTCTAAAAAAAGATAGAGGGTTTAGAACCCTAGCCGCCGCCTTCTCCACCTCGCTCCTCCTCCGGGCGCCCTTTTCACTGCTCCTCCGGGGCGTTGTCGATGGGGTACGAAAGAGTGTGCATGCACGTCGCGGTGGGGAAGATGTTGTTGTACTCCGTGAACCTGTTGTGGGTGGTGAAAGCGATGAACTCGGAGCCACACCAAAAGACCCGGCCGAGGAGGTAGAAGGCGTCGAATGTGTTGGTGAAGTGGGCAAGGAGAGCAACCACCACCCGGTTTTGGATGACCTCCTCGACGCGGAACATCGTTGGAGATCCCCTAGGGAGGTGGTGGTAGCCAGATGCAAGGAAGAACTCGGTGAAGTTCCTTGCGGTCCTCAGCCTTGATATCGCCCACACACGTAGTGTGCGATCAACGTACACGCCGGTAGGGTAGAGCCTCTCCGGCACGGTGGGTGGGAAGCGGTAGGTTGGTCCGGTGTACTTCATGGCTGAGGGATGTGCAGAAGACAGAGAAGGGGTCGAAGAGCAAGAAGGGCAGATGGATGAGGGATGGCAGAGGCAGAGGGTGGCATAAATAGCCGTAGTGCTACGTGTTATTTGGCCGTGGCAATAACGGGGTCAAATGTGAAGTTAGTAGCCCGTTTTCAAACCCACCACAGCATCGGGAGTGTACACGCGTGGGAAACGGTGGTTTGAAAAGAATAAGAAAAAGAAGCTAATTGCACGCGTGGGAATCCGTGGTCAAACCCTATATTATATGAACAAAAAGAGACAATTTTTGAAGAGCTTGTGGCCATTTTGCATGATAAACATAAATTTGGCCCATAAAATGTCAGGACCCCGATTCCAAGTCACATCGATCTAGCCGGTAACACCTCATATCACTTTGCGGCCTCACGCACGGTATTCCCACGGGTGTCGCCTTACCATGGCCCGGGACCGTTTGCGTCTTTTGGCTCACGTACATGATAGTGTCGCTAGCATCCATATGACAGAGAACCCGGGCCGACATGACTAGTCGTGAACCCAAAGTGGCACTAACTTACGGGGATAGGCATACATGAATCAACATCGAGCATGTCGGTCAGCAGCGTGCGAATCCGGGCTGTAGCACTGGGCTAACAGGACTCCGGTGAACCGGGCTGTAGCAGGCTAGGCAGGACTCCGGATGTCACCGCGTGACATTTCCCCGAGGGGACAGACACAGGAACGAAGTGAATCACATGCCGGCCAGTGAAGTGTTCCGGAGCAGTAGTGCTGGGCTAGCAGGACTCCGGTGAACAGGGTTGTAGCGGACTACTATGGCTCATGGAAGCACAAGACTACATTTCCCCATAAGAGAGGCTACCAAGGATAAACAACTAGGTTGTCGGATCCCACACATACCAAGCATTTCAATCATACACACAATATGCTCGATATGTGCAAATACAACATGGCATCACAACAAGACTCTATGACTCAGAGTATTTATTCATTAGGCTCCGAGGAGCGAGATATTACAAACATGGTTCTCATGACCCAACATTCAGAGCATACAAGTCAAAGCACACGCGGAAGCTTAACATGTCTGAGTACAGACATCTACAAAAGAAAAAGGCTGCGAAGCCTGACTATCTACCAGATCCTGCCGAGGGCACAAGATCGTAGCTGAGGTATCAAGCTAAACGTCGAAGTCCACACAGAACTACTAGCGAGACTGACGTCTCTCTGCAAAACATAAAATAGGCAAACGTGAGTACAATTGTACCCAGCAAGACTTACATCAGAACTATCTACATATGCATCAGTATCAAAAGGGGGTGGTGGAGTTTAACTGCAGCAAGCCAGCTTTGACTCGGTGGCTATCCTCAGCTACAATTGCAGGTAACTCTTTTGAGGTGGCGCACACGAGTCCACATATTCACCATATCAATACACCACTATGGATCCGCACCCGTCTCCCTACGAGAACGCCATCCATAGCACTCACGCTTATCTTGCGCATTTTAGAGTATCCACTTTCACTTGTCTATGAACTGTACAGGCAACCCAGAAGTCCTTTATCGCGGACACGGCTATTCGAATAGATGATCTTAACCCTGCAGGGGTGTACTTCATCACACACGCTCTCGCCACTTACCACCATGTACACGTCGTGTAACTCGGCAACCTTCAAGCGAAAGCCTGGCGAGGGAGTCGGCCACGACCTGACTAACCACACAAGTCTCTCGTCCAGGTTTATCGCCTATTCAGGTTCCATTCGCAAGGAGATCCGGCCGGGGTGTCGCTCACGGCCCCAAACGATGTGTGCAGGGTTCCCAAGCCCACCTCGACGGATGGATCTACGCTTGGTACACCGTGCCAGGGTGCCTAGTCTGTCCCAAGCCCACCTGTACCGGGTACCACCTGGTAGACTACTAACACAACCTACAAACACCAGAAACTAGTTGCAACTCCTGGACAGAGATCGAGGCGGTTAATAAGCCGAGAGGGGTCGAGTTACCGGAACCCAATGTGTGGTAGTAACTATTCATGGATTACAAACACAGAACTCAGTTCCTAAGGACGGCTTCAATGAGACAACCCACCATGTACTCCTACATGGCCTCTCACCGCTACCTTTACCAAATCGTGTTCACACACTTAGCTCTCACACAGTAGGACATGTTCACAACTTTCCAATTCATTCCCGATGAATCAGACCTGACACAACTCTAAGCAATAGCAGGCAAGACAAACAAGCATGAATGAGTAGGCACATCAGGGCTCAAACAACTCCTACTCATGCTAGTGGGTTTCATCTATTTACTGTGGCAATGACAGGTCATGCGGAGGAAAGGGGTTCAACTACCGCAGCAAGTAACAGATGAAACATTGTTGTCCTAATGCAGTAAAAGAGAGCAGGAGCGAGAGAGTGGGATTGTATCGGAATGAACAAGGGGGTTTTGCTTGCCTGGCACTTCTGAAGATGATATAACTCTTCATCGGTGTCATCGGACTCATCGTCGAAATCACGTCTACCGAGGGGGAACAACACCGGCAAACAGGGAAGAAACACGATCAATGCAATGCACAATATGATGCGTGATCATGACATGTCAAAATGCTGTGATTTGGGCTAATGCAACTAGCAACAGGTTAAATGAAGTTGGTTTGAATCCAAGATTCAAATTCAAACTCCATATGTGGGAATTCAAATGCCATTTACATGATTTGTCCTAAACAGTAGCTATAAGTTGCTCTAACATGCATGAAAAAGGTACAGATGGATAGATTGGATTTTCTGATCATTTTTTTATATATAATTTATCTTATTTGGAGTTACAGATAATTTTCTATGAATTTTAGAAGTTTTGGGCATTTTCTGGAATTTCCTGATTAAAAATAAATCCAGAAAATGTAATACTGCGTCAGCATTGCGTCACTGTGACATCAGCAGGTCAACAGGGGCTGGTCCGGGTCAAACCTGACCAGCGGGGTCCACTGGTCAGTGAGACAGACAATAATCCCGCGTTGACTCCGGCTTTGACCCGCTGCGGGGCCCGCTGTCAGTGACTCTAGGGGGGTTAGTTAGGCGCTAATGACGGTGCCACATCACCAACCACCGGAGTTGGACACCGGCGACCAAACCTGACGGCGGAGGATCGCCGGAGTTGCTCGGGACAGTGCTACAGGCGGTGATTTGCGGCGCGGTTTGGAGCTACGGCGAGCTGGCGTTCGCGCGCATCTGCTAGGGCAGGCGGGAGGGGCTGTGACGGACCGAGCTCGTCGGAAGCGAGCTCGCGGCGGCGCCGGAGCTCGGGCACCGACGGGTTAGGCGCTACAGCGCGTTTCGAGGCGAACTGGTGGGGTCTGCGGCTTCCTGAGGAAGCGCTGAGCACGCCTACGTGCTCTGGTGCGACGTGCCGGTGTTGCAACCGCGGCGGCGACATGGCCGGCGGCGGGGAGCGCTCGGCTCTGGTGGTTGATGTGGCTAGGGGGCGAATCAAGCAACGAGGCAAGGGGGAAACGGTGCAACGGCTCACCGCGGTTCTTCTGGTGCTGCTGGCGAGGCAGGGGAGGCACGGGGTCCGGCGAAACGACGGTGGGGATCACCGGCGCCCGAGGTCGAGATCGGCGGCATTGGAGATGCAGCAGAGCTTCTGGCGCCGCGTGACTCGATGGAGAGGACGACGACGTCGTGGCGGAGCTCGTGGTTACGTCGGAGAGGCGCGGGGAAGGCTGTGGGTGCGGCAACGGCGAGCGGTGGCGATGAGCTCTGCTCGGTTGTCGCGGGAGAGAGACAGGGGAGGGGATGAGCATGGGGGGAGGAGTGAGAGGGGCCCGGGGTGGCGCGTGGCGTCGCCAGGCGCGTCGAGGAGGAAGCGGCAAGCAGGAGGTGGCCGGCGCGTGCACGCGCGCGTCGGGCACACGCCCTCCTGCCTACTGGCAGGAGGTTGAAGACGGTGGCGGCTGCGGTGGGCTGGGCCGCACAGTGCTGGATCAGCACAGGAGCTGGGCCGGCTCTGGTGGGCTGGCTCTGGTGGGCTGCATAGGTAAGCACTTCTCTCTCTCTCTCTCTCATTTGTTTCTGTTTTCTATTTCTTTTCCCGTTATTTGTTTTGATTTAGTTTTAAGCACTAAACCATTTTGCTTTCTTCTGATAATTTTGCAGGGACTGAAAGGATTATCCCAAAGCCCCTCACAATTTCTCAGAATTATTGGACACATATTCGATATATAGCAAATATAAATCCAATGCAAATAGTTATTGCATTAGCTTCAAATGCCCAAAATAAATATTTATGAGCTCCTAAAAATATTGGTTTGAATTTTAATTCTGGCCAATATTTTCATAGAGAAACATGAACATTTTCTTGGACCCATTTGAAGCAATTTTTATCTTGGTCTTTTTCAGAAATGATTTCTGAGGCTTTCACATGTCCCCATTTCAAATTCATTGAAATTTGAACATGATGCACACATGACTAGCTAGCCTAGAGCAAACCAGAACTAGGGATGTGACAACTCACCCCCACTAAACAAAAATCTCGTCCCGAGATTCAAGCGTAGGGTAAGATGAAAGGGGAACGCAAACTAACATAATCTTCACGATCCAATTGTTCTTCTCGAAGATGTTGATTCATTGCATCATCTTGATCTTGACATCTTTTCTTGCGAGAGCTTCATCCAACTATGATGACGGAAGAGAGGGAAACTCTACAGGATCGATCTTCTTGAAGATCGGGCACTCAAGATCAACTCATGGAGTGAGACGTTGGAACTACTCTTGAGTTGAGACAGTGGATGGAAAGAAAACAGATGACAAAGGTTTCAAGTAGCGAGGATAAATTGACATGACTCCATAACGGAGCACCTTAGGAAAGGTGACTCGTAGAATTATTCCCTTAAGTGGCAAAAAGAATTACTTTTGATACAAAGATCGTTGAAACTCTTTATACCAGCCTAAGGCAATCACAAACGATCGTGTGAACGAATTCGAAAGAATGGCATACTCATACTAGAAGGAATGATGTGGACTACCTTGTTGAAGACAACACCATGGATGATTTTGCTTATCATCGGGGATGGACGGGACCCATAGTAGGACCACTTTTGAAGATGATCCTAAACAGTAATTACTGAGGTGCAAGCTGGGAACAAAATGCAAATGCTGGGTATGATTCTGGTAACTGGGGATAACTCAACGAGAGTGATTCCACCGTTGAATGGTTCTAGCATAATCGAGGAAACCGAGAGCACAAGGACCCCTGAGGATCAACTTCTAGAATAAGTTGCACTAAATCCTCATGGAGAAGATGGTTAAATAGCTCAATCAAGATACTACAATGATAGATCTTCCGGCTAGGTGTGTCGGCCAGAACATCAACCTTGTCGGGACCTACATCATAATCTTGGAAAAGTTCCAACCGTCATATCTGCCTGAGATTCAGATCTAGTTGGTAACAGGATATTCCAGACTCATCGAGTCTAGAAGAAAATGAAGTTTTGCAACACAAATCGACGAGATGACGTTGCGAGATTCTCGGGAAATGAGCTACGGTAGCAAGCTCCAAAACATGAGCTGGTTTTGCTACATACATGTGAGCACGCTGTCCCAGACAAGCATGACCACATAGTAGTCTTACAATGAAACACTACCGAGTTCCGGTGGGGAACCCTCATCAAGGATATCGAAGTCTTTACGCAAGTCCATGGATTAGATCCCAAGCATAGACTCCTCTTCCTTGAACAAGTCAATCAGGGGCTTGGTGTGCTACGGAATGCATATGGAGTGGAGGTAATTAATCTACCAAACCATGGTATACTTTGCACATGCATGACTGACTTGGGATGATTCCAAAGGAAGCAAAAACAATCTTTCTCGAACTCACGACGACAACTTGCACCAAATGCACATGAATTCGAGGAAGTCACTACTTTCATCCAAACATATACTTCATGAACAGAGCATGAAGGAAATGCTTACACAATTTCCCAACACTAGCTGGAATATTCAACACGAATCATGGAGGAGACAAAATGCTGCTGATGGGCTCAACAGCAACTCATCGGAATTTCCATATCACTGGACTTCCACCATCATGTGAACATGATGATAGCATTGGTCAGACCAAAAGATGTAATGGTGTATGCTCGAGGAATAAACCACGAGTAAGACAACATCACAAACATCGTTGGTTCTGATTTGATTTGATAATAGCCCATACTCAAATCAAAGTTTGGTTAAGATGGTAGGTCCATTAATTGATCACGAGGACCAATCGATGAAGAAATCATCTTTCTACAACAAACACACACAAGAGATATCCTTTGGAAAGAACTAAGTCAGGCAAGCTTTTATCTTCCAACTCTCCAAGTTGTTGTTTAGCTTAACCAACTAGCTCAAGGTATCCAACACAGATTCTTGGAGAAAGAGTGGTTTATAGGAAAACCATTTGATCACGAGCTCAACATAGCGGCCAGGTGACAACCTGGTGATACTTCTGAGAAGATATTCGGAAAATCACGAACCACCGATATGTTACTAAGCTCGAGAACAATCTTGCTTTTCAGGGCAAGACGATATGATCAACTAAGCAAGGGTTTGACAAAATCCTAACTCATTGATTGAAGAGTGCACCAAAAATAAGGACTAGGTAGCACGATCAATCTTAGGATGATGATTCAATAACCAGCACGCTAAGAATGAGAGTATTGCCATTAACTACCAAGCAACGAGTTGCTCAGAGTATAGATTTCACACATCACGGTTCACTTGTCGGTATTCCGGTTGTGACAACACGGGACCGAGGAATGAATAATGATGGCGAGAAGTATCACTGCGTCAAGAATTCATAAGAGGTGGTGCAATTCTCATGACACTCTTGACATAAAGATGGTAACGCTCCAAGGTAGAGCAGAGCAAAAGCTGGATTGGCATTTTGGTCTGCGTAATACAATTGCTTTGACCCAATCCTAGATATGGACGAGGTTCTGGAGTTTGTTTCTCCTAGTCATTCTGAAATGGAACGGCTTGACGGACCACAAGGATAGTACGCATCGATAACACGGATGTTCAACTAGTCCTGACTATCAATTGATAGACAGAGGTCAGAATACAACTAAAGAGAGACAACTCAAAGGGACATATGGTTTTCTGAGTTGCGGATGCATAGATTTAGTATGTCAACAAGTTCCACATATTTCTTCCAGATAATCCATGCAGAAAGGTAGGACTGGCAGATTCACAATGCAGAATGGAGAACTCATCAAGGGCACTCTGGTTGTGATCTTTTGGGTCAAAGGAACTTCTGCCATATTGGTTCATGGTATTGGAAGAATGATAAACCACGAACCTCGAGGACTATCGCAAGGTTACTAATATCCTAAAGGAACTAGAAAACACTATCAACATGAAGTAAGTAGGGTGAAGCTCGGGTTCAAAATCCCAGGAATAGAATGCCTACTAACTAATAACATCACGGGATGCTTTCGAGAAAGGTGGCCAAAATCATCACACTGGGAACACAAAACATGGCTAGATTATTAGGTGATCCTCTAAGACACCTAGGGTCGTAATAATAACTCCAACATATATGTCGAGGCAATAGAATACCTCAACTCAGCAATTAGTGTGATTAACCTGGCCTAAAAAAAACAACAAAACCAGAGGAAAAGGATTTTGCAAATGCATCAGATGGTTTAGAAACCTGGGATGACTCGGACAGCATAACGGCTGTAAATGCTCAAAAAGATTTGAGACATCATGTAAAATGGTGGCATAACCGCTCAACATCACAATAACAAGGTTCCGAGACCAACTATGAACATACGGAAGTAGTAGGAACTGAACTGAGGCTTAAATCGGTTAATCCTATAAGTCTACAGAGTAGTAACACGTGATCCTGATAGAAAGATGAGAAGCCTAGTTCTTAATCCCCGTAGAATGAGAAGAGAATGACTCAGATTAGAGGGCATAAGGTAAAGGAGTAAAAAGAGCCTTATGTTCCCTTCCACAATCAATTCCCTTATATAACTAAAGCACTTCTAGACTCAACTTCGACCAGTTTGGCTTGGTAATCCTACAGGCAGTCAGGCTCTGATACCAAAGCTGTCAGGACCCTGATTCCAAGTCACATCGATCTAGCCGGTAACACCTCATATCACTTTGCGGCCTCACGCACGGTATTCCCACGGGTGTCGCCTTACCATGGCCCGGGACCGTTTGCGTCTTTTGGCTCACGTACATGATAGTGTCGCTAGCATCCATATGACAGAGAACCCGGGCCGACATGACTAGTCGTGAACCCAAAGTGGCACTAACTTATGGGGACATGCATACATGAATCAACATCGAGCATGTCGGTCAGCAGCGTGCGAATCCGGGTTGTAGCACTGGGCTAACAGGACTCCGGTGAACCGGGCTGTAGCAGGCTAGGCAGGACTCCGGATGTCACCGCGTGACATTTCCCCGAGGGGACAGACATAGGAACGAAGTGAATCACATGCCGGCCAGTGAAGTGTTCCGGAGCAGTAGTGCTGGGCTAGCAGGACTCCGGTGAACCGGGCTGTAGCGGACTACTATGGCTCATGGAAGCACAAGACTACATTTCCCCATAAGAGAGGCTACCAAGGATAAACAACTAGGTTGTCGGACCCCACACATACCAAGCATTTCAATCATACACACAATATGCTCGATATGTGCAAATACAACATGGCATCACAGCAAGACTCTACGACTCAGAGTATTTATTCATTAGGCTCCGAGGAGCGAGATATTACAAACATGAGTCTCATGACCCAACATTCAGAGCATACAAGTCAAAGCACACGCAGAAGCTTAACATGTCTGAGTACACACATCTACAGAAGAAAAAGGCTGTGAAGCCTGACTATCTACGAGATACTGCCGAGGGCACAAGATCATAGCTGAGGTATCAAGCTAAACGTCGAAGTCCACACAGAACTACTAGCGAGACTGACGTCTCTCTGCAAAACATAAAATAGGCAAACGTGAGTACAATTGTACCCAGCAAGACTTACATCAGAACTATCTACATATGCATCAGTATCAAAAGGGGGTGGTGGAGTTTAACTACAGCAAGCCAGCTTTGACTCGGTGGCTATCCTAAGCTACAATTGCAGGTAACTCTTTTGAGGTGGCGCACACGAGTCCACATATTCACCATATCAATACACCACTATGGATCCGCTCCCGTCTAACTACGAGAACGCCATCCATAGCAATCACGCTTATCTTGCGCATTTTAGAGTATCCACTTTCACTTGTCTATGAACTGTACAGGCAACCCAGAAGTCCTTTACCGCGGACACGGCTATTCGAATAGATGATCTTAACCCTGCAGGGGTGTACTTCATCACACACGCTCTCGCCACTTACCACCATGTACACGTCGTGTAACTCGGCAACCTTCAAGCGAAAGCCTGGCGAGGGAGTCGGCCACGACCTGACTAACCACACAAGTCTCTCGTCCAGGTTTATCGCCTATTCGGGTTCCATCCGCAAGGAGATCCGGCCGGGGTGTCGCTCACGGCCCCAAACGATGTGTGCAGGGTTCCCAAGCCCACCTCGACGGATGGATCTACGCTTGGTACACCGTGCCATGGTGCCTAGTCTGTCCCAAGCCCACCTGTACCGGGTACCACTTGGTAGACTACTAACACAACCTACAAACACCAGAAACTAGTTGCAACTCCTGGACAGAGATCGAGGCGGTTAATAAGCCGAGAGGGGTCGAGTTACCGAAACCCAATGTGTGGTAGTAACTGTTCATGGATCACAAACACAGAACTCAGTTCCTGAGGACGGCTTCAATGAGACAACCCACCATGTACTCCTACATGGCCTCTCACCGCTACCTTTACCAAATCGTGTTCACACACTTAGCTCTCACACAGTAGGACATGTTCACAACTTTCCAATTCATTCCCGATGAATCAGACCTGACACAACTCTAAGCAATAGCAGGAAAGACAAACAAGCATGAATGAGTAGGCACATCAGGGCTCAAACAACTCCTACTCATGCTAGTGGGTTTCATCTATTTACTATGGCAATGACAGGTCGTGCAGAGGAAAGGGGTTCAACTACCGCAGCAAGTAATAGATGAAACGTTGTTGTCCTAATGCAGTAAAAGAGAGCAGGAGTGAGAGAGTGGGATTGTATCGGAATGAACAAGGGGGTTTTGCTTGCCTGGCACTTCTAAAGATGATATAACTCTTCATCGGTGTCATCGGACTCATCGTCGAAATCACGTCTACCGAGGGGGAACAACACCGGCAAACAGAGAAGAAACACGATCAATGCAATGCACAATATGATGCATGATCATGACATATCAAAATGCTGTGATTTGGGCTAATGCAACTAGCAACAGGTTAAATGAAGTTGGTGTCAATCCAAGATTCAAATTCAAACTCCATATGTGGGAATTCAAATGCCATTTACATGATTTGTCCTAAACAGTAGCTATAAGTTGCTCTAACATGCATGAAAAAGGTACAGATGGATAGATTGGATTTTTCTGATCATTTTTCATATATAATTTATCTTATTTGGAGTTATAGATAATTTTCTATGAATTTTAGAAGTTTTGGGCATTTTCTGGAATTTCCTGATTAAAAATAAATCCAGAAAATGTAATACTGCGTCAGCATTGCGTCACTGTGACGTCAGCAGGTCAACAGGGGCTGGTCCGGGTCAAACCTGACCAGTGGGGTCCACTGGTCAGTGAGACAAACACTAATCCCGCGTTGACTCCGGCTTTGACCAGCTGCGGGGCCCGTTGTCAGTGACTCTAGGGGGGTTAGTTAGGCGCTAATGACGGTGCCACGTCACCAACCACCGGAGTTGGACGCCGGCGACCAAACCTGACGGCGGAGGATCGCCGGAGTTGCTCGGGACGGCGCTACAGGCGGTGATTTGCGGCGCGGTTTGGAGCTACGGCGAGCTGGCGTTCGCGCGCATCTGCTAGGGCAGACGGGAGGGGCTGGGACGGACCGAGCTCGTCGGAAGCGAGCTCGCGGCGGCGCCGGAGCTCGGGCACCGACGGGTTAGGCGCTACAGCGCGTTTCGAGGCGAACTGGTGGGGTCTACGGCTTCCTGAGGAAGCGCTGAGCACGCCTACGTGCTCTGGTGCGATGTGCGGGTGTTGCAACCGCGGCGGGGAGCGCTCGGCTCTGGTGGTTGATGCGGCTAGGGGGCGAATCAAGCAACGAGGCAAGGGGGAAACGGTGCAACGGCTCACCGCGGTTCTTCTGGTGCTGCTGGCGAGGCAGGGGAGGCACGGGGTCTGGCGAAACGACGGTGGGGATCACCGGCGCCCGAGGTCGAGATCGGCGGCGTTGGAGATGCAGCAGAGCTTCTGGCGCCACGTGACTCGATGGAGAGGACGACGACGTCGTGGCGGAGCTCGTGGTTACGTCGGAGAGGCGCGGGGAAGGCTGTGGGTGCGGCAACGGCGAGCGGTGGCGATGAGCTCTGCTCGGTTGTCGCGGGAGAGAGACAGGGGAGGGAATGAGCATGGGGGGAGGAGTGAGAGGGGCCCGGGGTGGCGCGTGGCGTCGCCAGGCGCGTCGAGGAGGAAGCGGCAAGCAGGAGGTGGCCGGCGCGTGCACGCGCGCGTCGGGCACACGCCCTCCTGCCTACTGGCAGGAGGTTGAAGACGGTGGCGGCTGCGGTGGGCTGGGCCGCACAGTGCTGGATCAGCACAGGAGCTGGGCCGGCTCTGGTGGGCTGGCTCTGGTGGGCTGCATAGGTAAGCACTTCTCTCTCTCTCTCTCATTTGTTTCTGTTTTCTATTTCTTTTCCTGTTATTTGTTTTGATTTAGTTTTAAGCACTAAACCATTTTGCTTTCTTCTGATAATTTTGCAGGGACTGAAAGGATTATCCCAAAGCCCCTCACAATTTCTCAGAATTATTGGACACATATTCGATATATAGCAAATATAAATCCAATGCAAATAGTTATTGCATTAGCTTCAAATGCCCAAAATAAATATTTATGAGCTCCTAAAAATATTGGTTTGAATTTTAATTCTGGCCAATATTTTCATAGAGAAACACGAACATTTTCTTGGACCCATTTGAAGCAATTTTTATCTTGGTCTTTTTCAGAAATGATTTCTGAGGCTTTCACATGTCCCCATTTCAAATTCGTTGTAATTTAAACATGATGCATACATGACTAGCTAGCCTAGAGCAAACCAGAACTAGGGATGTGACATAAAAAATTGGTCATTTTGCATGATAAAAAGAGTTAGAGGGATTGTGGCCATTATACAAATGCAAAATGACCTATTTTTTAATAGTTTGTGGCCATTTTGCATGATAAAAATAAATTTAGCCCTTACAAATTTGGTCATTTTACATTTGTATAGAACAAAAAGAACTAAATTTTCTACGCAATGTCAATTGTTGTGTAATTTCAAACGATGCAAAAAAACCCAGAGCCAACACGTTCACAAAAAACAGAGCCACCACGTTCACAAAAAAATGACGTGATTCGACGGCCCAACTAGAGCTTGGTTTCCTTTTGGGCCCAACACCACCGTTTTTTTCCACGGAGTGAGTGGTGGGCGAGCAGCCGAGCACAACCAACAGGATCGCCTCTCGTGGATCGCCCCACGATCCAACGATGCGGAGCCGTCCTTGTGATCCAACGGCCCGGAGCCTACACGCAGCCTGCCCACCGAATTCCTTCTAGAAGACCACATCCGAGGGTTGTCGCTTGGCGCCAGGGTATGATCGGACGGCTGACGTTCAGAGCTAGGGTTAGGCGAAACCCCGCGGGGTTTAGAGGGGTTTTTGAGCTTGTCAAAAGGGTTACGAAAGCTTTGACTGATCATAACTAATTTAAAAAAAATCAAAAAAATATGAAACCTTTGCCGTCCATTGTTTTATAAGACACACTAACGAGGAAAAAATACTAAACTTGGTCTATGGTCATTTTCATGGAAAAACCCTAGCTGGCACGATCGAGGTCAAATGAGCACCATTAATTTAAAAAAAATAAAAAAAATATGAAACCTGCGCACAATGTTGTCTTATGTGACATGTTACCAACCAAAAATCATAAACTTGGTCTATGGTCATTTTCATGAGAAAACCTTCACACATATGAGCTATCACCTACAAGATTTCATAGAGTTCAAGGAGATGAGGTAGGGTTACCTTCTGTTTTTGAAAAATTAAAAAAAAATCACCAAATCTTTATTTCAAAGTGAAAAAGAAGGATCTAAACTTAGTTTTACATTTTCATATTTTAAGCGAGTTTTTTTAATATTTTTATATTAAAGCATATTTTTCAAAAGAAAATGTAAAAATATGAAGATTAGTTCAAAAAATAGTGAGACTTCGAATCTACACTATATAGATTGAATAGGTGTTAATACAAAACATTTGGCTCATTTAGAGTAGGTCCAAAAAACTTGATTACAAATGGGCTGTTTACCTAGCATGGGAGCTCATTTGGAGCATATTTCTCAAATTCAAAATTTTGAAACCTCCTCTAAATCACCTCAAATTTTTCACACATGATCTCCTACACAAACATAGATAGTTTGCCAAGGTTTTATTTTTTTTGCATTTTCTTGAATTTACACAAACATACATAGATAATTTGCTGGTGGGAAAAAGCATGCATTTGATTTGATTAATAAACATGAGACCAATAACATGTGTGATCAGTGAAGCAACACTGAAACAACATGTGTGATCAGTGAAGCAACACTAAAGTGATCAGTGAAGCAACACTGAAACAACATGTCTGATCAGTGAAGCAACACTGAAACAACATGTTTGTGTTGGGGAACGTAGCAGAAATTCAAAATTTTCTACGCATCACCAAGATCAATCTATGGAGTAATCTAGCAACGAGGGGAAGGGGAGTGCATCTACATACCCTTGTAGATCGCGAGCGGAAGCGTTCAAGAGAACGGGGTTGATGGAGTCGTACTCGTCGTGATCCAAATCACCGATGATCCTAGCGCTGAATGGACGGCACCTCCGCGTTCAACACACGGACGGAGCAGAGACGTCTCCTCCTTCTTGATCCAGCAAGGGGGGAGGAGAGGTTGATGGAGATCAAGCAGCACGACAGCGTGGTGGTGGAAGTAGCGGGATTCCAACAGGGCTTCGCCAAGCGCTGCGGGAGGAGGGAGATGTGTCACGGGAGGGAGAGGGAGGCGTCAGGGCTTAGGTGTTGCTGCCCTCCCCCCCACTATATATAGGGCCAAGGGAGAGGGGGGGGGGGCGCAGCCTTGGCCCTTCCTCCAAGGAAGGGTGCGGCCAGGGAGGAGTCCATCCTCCCCAAGGCACCTCGGAGGTGCCTTCCCCCTTTAGGACTCTCCCTTTCCCTTATCTCTTGGCGCATGGGCCTCTTGGGGCTGGTGCCCTTGGCCCATATAGGCCAAGGCGCACACTCCTACAGCCCATGTGGCCCCCCGGGGCTGGTGGACCCCCTTGGTGGACCCCCGGACCCCTTTCGGCACTCCCGGTACAATACCGATAAAGTGCAAAACTTTTCCGGTGACCAAAATAAGACTTCCCATATATAAATCTTTACCTCCGGACCATTCCGGAACTCCTCGTGATGTCCGGGATCTCATCCGGGACTCCAAACAACTTTCGGGTTACCGCATACTAATATCTCTATAACCCTAGCGTCACCGAACCTTAAGTGTGTAGACCCTACAGGTTCGGGAGACATGCAGACATGACCGAGACGACTCTCCGGTCAATAACCAACAGCGGGATCTGGATACCCATGTTGGCTCCCACATGCTCCTTGATGATCTCATCGGATGAACCACGATGTTGAGGATTCAATCAATCCCGTATACAATTCCCTTTGTCTATCGGTATGTTACTTGCCCGAGATTCGATCGTCGGTATCCCGATACCTTGTTCAATCTCGTTACCGGCAAGTCTCTTTACTCGTTCCGTAACACATCATCCCGTGATCAACTCCTTGGTCACATTGTGCACATTATGATGATGTCCTACCGAGTGGGCCCAGAGATACCTCTCCGTTTACACGGAGTGACAAATCCCAGTCTCGATTCGTGCCAACCCAACAGACACTTTCGGAGATACCTATAGTGCACCTTTATAGCCACCCAGTTACGTTGTGACGTTTGGTACACCCAAAGCATTCCTACGGTATCCGGGAGTTGCACAATCTCATGGTCTAAGGAAATGATACTTGACATTAGAAAAGCTCTTAGCAAACGAACTACACGATCTTGTGCTAGGCTTAGGATTGGGTCTTGTCCATCACATCATTCTCCTAATGATGTGATCCCGTTATCAACGACATCCAATGTCCATGGTCAGGAAACCGTAACCATCTATTGATCAACGAGCTAGTCAACTAGAGGCTTACTAGGGACATGGTGTTGTCTATGTATCCACACATGTATCTGAGTTTCCTATCAATACAATTCTAGCATGAATAATAAACGATTATCATGAACAAGGAAATATAATAATAACCAATTTATTATTGCCTCTAGGGCATATTTCCAACAGTCTCCCACTTGCACTAGAGTCAATAATCTAGTTCACATCACCATGTGATTAACACTCACAGGTCACATCACCATGTGACCAACATCCAAAGAGTTTACTAGAGTCAACAATCTAGTTCACATCACTATGTGATTAACACTCAATGAGTTCTGGTTTGATCATGTTATGCTTGTGAGAGAGGTTATCAGTCAACGGGTCCGAACCTTTGAGATCCGTGTGTGCTTTACGAATATCTATGTCATCTTGTGGATGCTACCACGCGCTACTTGGAGCCATTTCAAATAACTGCTCTACTATACGAATCCGGTTTACTACTCAGAGTCATCCGGATTAGTGTCAAAGTTCGCATCGACGTAACCCTTTACGACGAACTCCTTTTCACCTCCATAATCGAGAAAATTCCTTAGTCCACTAGATACTAAGGATAAGTTCGACCGCTGTCATGTGATCCATTCCCGGATCACTATTGTACCCCTTGACCAACTCATGGCAAGGCACACTTCAAGTGCGGTACACAGCATAGCATACTACAGAGCCTACGTCTAAAGCATAGGGGACGACCTTCGTCCTTTCTCTCTCTTCTGCTGTGGTCAGGTCTTGAGTCTTACTCAATACTCACACCTTGTAACATAGCCAAGAACTCCTTCTTTGCTGATCTATTTTGAACTCTTTCAAAATCATGTCAAGGTGTGCGTTCTTTGAAAGTATCATCAGGCGTCTTGATCTATCTCTATAGATCTTGATGCCCAATATGTAAGCAGCTTTATCCAGGTCTTCCTTTGAAAAACTCCTTTCAAACAACCCTTTATGCTTTCCAGAAATTTTACATCATTTCGGATCAACAATATGTCATTCACATATACTTATCAGAAATGTTGTAGCGCTCCCACTCACTTTATTGTAAATACAAGTTTCTAACAAACTTTGTATAAACCCAAAAACTTTGATCACTCCATCAAAGCGTATATTCTGACTCCGAGATGCTTGCTCTAGTCCATGGAAGGATCGCTGGAGCTAGCATACCTTTTAGCATCCTTAGGATCGACAAAACCTTTCTGATTGTATCACATACAACCTTTCCTTACAAAAACTGGTAAGGAAACTTGTTTTTGACATCCATCTGCCAGATTTCATAAATGCAGCTAATGCTAACATGATTCCGACGGACTTAAGCATCGCTACGGATGAGAAAATCTCATCGTAGTCAACTCCTTGAACTTGTGAAAATACTCTTTGCCACAAGTCGAGCTTCATAGACGGTAACATTACCGTCCACGTCCGTCTTCTTCTTAAAGATCCATTTATCTCAATGGCTTGCCGATCATCGGGCAAGTTCACCAAAGTCCATGCTTTGTTCTGATACATGGATTCTATCTCGGATTTCATGGCCTCGAGCCATTCATCGGAATCCGGGCCCACCATCGCTTCTCCACATCTCATAGGTTCATCGTTGTCCAACAACATGACTTCCAAGACAAGATTACGCATTACTCTGAAGTAGTACGCATCCTCGTCGTCCTACGAGGTTTGGTAGTGACTTGATCCGAAGTTTTATGATCACTATCATAAGCTTCCACTTCAATTGGTGTAGGTGCCACAGGAACAACTTCCTGTGCCCTGCTACACACTAGTTGAAGTTATGGTTCAATAACCTCATCAAGTCTCCACCATCCTCCCACTCAATTCTTTCGAGAGAAACTTTTCCTCGAGAAAGGACTCATTTCTAGAAGCAATTACTTTTGCTTCCAGATCTGAAATAGGAGGTATACCCAACTGTTTTGGGTATTCTATGAAGATGCATTTATCCGCTTTGGGTTCGAGCTTATCAGCCTGAAACTTTTTCACATAAGCATCGCAGCCCCAAACTTTTAAGAAACGACAACTTAGGTTTCTCTAAATGGTGTCGTCTCAACGGAATTGCTAGGTGCCTCTTTTAAAGTGAATGCGGTTGTCTCTAATGCCTAACCCATAAACGATAGTGGTAAAGAGACATCATGGTATGCACCATATCCAATAGGGTGCAGTTATGATGTTCGGACATACCATCACACTGTGGTGTTCCAGGCGGTATTAATTGTGAAACACTTTCCACAATGTCTTAATTGTGTGCCAAACTCGTAACTCAGACATCTCTATGATCATATCATAGACATTTTATCCTCTTGTCACGACGATCTTCAACTTCACTCTGAAATTACTTGAACCTTTCAATAACTCAGACTTGTGTTTCATCAAGTAAATATTCTCAGCATCTACTCAAATCATCTGTGAAGTAAGAACATATCGATATCCACTGCATGCCTCAGCACTCATTGGACTGCACACATCAAATGTATTACTTCCAACAAGTTGCTCTCTTGTTCCATCTTACTGAAAACGAGGCCTTTCAGTCATCTTGCCCATGTGGTATGATTTGCATGTCTCAAGTGATTCAAAATCAAGTGAGTCCAAACGATCCATCTGCATGGACTTTCTTCATGCATATATACCAATAGACATGGTTCGCATGTCTCAATCTTTTCAAAAACGAGTGTCCAAAGACCCATCTACATGGAGCTTCTTCATGCGTTCTATACCAATATGAGTCAAATGGCAGTGCCACAAGTATGTGGTACTATCATTACTATTTTATATCTTTTGGCACGAACATGTGTATCACTGCGATCGAGATTCATTTTAGGTGCAAGACCATTGAAGGTATTATTCAAATAAACAGAGTAACCATTATTCCCCTTAAATGAATAACCGTATTGCGATAAACATAATCCAATCATGTTTATGCTCAACGCAAACACCAAATAACAATTATTTAGGTTTAACACCAATCTCGATGGTAGAGGGAGCATGCGATGCTTGATCACATCAACCTTGGAAACACTTCCAACACATATCGTCATCTCACCTTTAGCTAGTCTCCATTTAATCCGCAGCTTTTATTTCGAGTTACTAACACTTAGCAACCGAACCGGTATCTAATACCCTGGTGCTGCTAGGAGTACTAGTAAAGTACACATTCATATAATGTATATCCAATATACTTCTATCGACCTTGCCTGCCTTCTCATCTACCAAGTATCTAGGGTAGTTCTGCTTCAGTGACCGTTCCCCTCATTACAGAAGCACTTAGTCTCGGGTTTGGGTTCAACCTTGGTATTCTTCACTAGAGCAGCAAATGATTTGCTGTTTCATGAAGTATCCCTTTTGCCCTTGCCCTTCTTGAAACTAGTGGTTTTATTAACCATCAACAATTGATGCTCCTATTTGATTTCTACTTTCGCGGTGTAAAACATCGCGAATAGCTCAAGGATCATCATATCTATCCCTGATATGTTATAGTTCATCTCGAAGCTCTAATAGCTTGGTGGCAGTGACTATGGAGAACCATCACTATCTCATCTAGAAGATTAACTCCCACTCGATTCAAGTGATTGTAGTACTCAGACAATCTGAGCACATGCTCAACGATTGAGCTTTTCACCCTTAGTTTGCAGGCTTAAGAAACTTGTCAGAGGTCTCATACCTCTTGACGTGGGCACTAGTCTGAAATCCCAATTTCAGTCTTCAGAACATCTCATATGTTCTGCGACGTTTCACAAACGTCTTTGGTGCCACAATTCTAAACCGTTAGCATTACGCACTGAACTATCACGTAGTTATCAAAACGTGTATGTCAGATGTTTCGCAACATCTACAGACGACGCTGAGGTTCAACACACCAAGCGGTGCATTAAGGACATAAGCCTTCTGTGCAGCAATGAGGACAATCCTCAGTTTACGGACCCAGTCCGCATAATTGCTACTATCAACTTTCAACTAAATTTTCTCTAGGAACATATCTTAAACAGTAGAGCTAAAGCGTAAGCTATGACATAATTTGCAAAGACCTTTTGACTATGTTCATGATAATGAAGTTCATCTGATTATTTAATGAACTCCCACTCAGATAGACATCCCTCTAGTCATCTAAGTGATACATGATCCGAGTCAAACTAGGCCGTGTCCGATCATCACGTGAGACGGACTAGTCATCATCGGTGAACATCTCCATGTTGATCGCATCTACTATACGACTCATGTTCGAGGCCATGTCTGTACATGCTAGGCTCGTCAAGTCAACCTAAGTGTTTCGCATGTGTTCCGAGGCCATGTCTGTACATGCTAGGCTCGTCAACACCCGTTGTATTCGAACGTTAGAATCTATCACACCCGATCATCACGTGGTGCTTCGAAACAACGAACCTTCGCAACGGTGCATAGTTAGGGGGAACACGTCTCTTGAAATTTTAGTGAGGGATCATCTTATTTATGCTACCGTCGTTCTAAGCAAATAAGATGCAAACATGATAAACATCACATGCAAATCATAAAGTGACGTGATATGGCCAATATCATCCTGCGCCTTTGATCTCCATCTTCGAGGCGCGGCATGATCACCTTCGTCACCGGCATGATACCATGATCTCCATCATTGTGTCTTCATGAAGTTGTCTCGCCAACTATTACTTCTACTACTATGGCTAACGGTTAGCAATAAAGTAAAGTAATTACATGGCGTTTTCATTGACACGCAGGTCATACAATAAATTGAGACAACTCCTATGGCTCCTGCCGGTTGTCATACTCATCGACATGCAAGTCGTGATTCCTATTAAAAGAACATGATCATTCTCATACATCACATATATCATTCGTCACATCCTTTTGGCCATATTACATCACATAGCATACCCTGCAAAAACAAGTTAGACGTCCTCTAATTGTTGTTGCATGTTTTACATGCCTGCTATGGGATTCTAGCAAGAACGTTTCTTACCTACGCAAAGCCACAACGTGATATGCCAATTTCTATTTACCCTTCATAAGGACCCTTTTCATCGAATCCGATCCGACTAAAGTGGGAGAGACAGACACCCGCTAGCCACCTTATGCAACTAGTGCATGTCAGTCGGTGGAACCTGTCTCACGTAAGAGTATGTGTAAGGTCGGTCCGGGCCGCTTCATCCCACGATGCCGCCGAATCAAGATAAGACTAGTAACGGCAAGTAAATTGACAAAATCAACGCCCAAAACTACTTTGTGTTCTACTCGTGCATAGAAACTATGCATAGACCTAGCTCATGATGCCACTGTTGGGGAACGTAGCAGAAATTCAAAATTTTCTACGCATCACCAAGATCAATCTATGGAGTAATCTAGCAACGAGGGGAAGGGGAGTGCATCTACATACCCTTGTAGATCGCGAGCGGAAGCGTTCAAGAGAACGGGGTTGACGGAGTCGTACTCGTCGTGATCCAAATCACCGATGATCCTAGCGCCGAACGGACGGCACCTCCGCGTTCAACACACGTACGGAGCAGCGACGTCTCCTCCTTCTTGATCCAGCAAGGGGGGAGGAGAGGTTGATGGAGATCCAGCAGCACGACGGCGTGGTGGTGGAAGTAGCGGGATTCCAACAGGGCTTCGCCAAGCGCTGCGGGAGGAGGGAGATGTGTCACGGGAGGGAGAGGGAGGCGCCAGGGCTTAGGTGTTGCTGCCCTCCCTCCCCCCACTATATATAGGGCCAAGGGAGAGGGGGGGCGCAGCCTTGGCCCTTCCTCCAAGGAAGGGTGCGGCCAGGGAGGAGTCCATCCTCCCCAAGGCACCTCGGAGGTGCCTTCCCCCTTTAGGACTCTCCCTTTCCCTTATCTCTTGGCGCATGGGCCTCTTGGGGCTGGTGCCCTTGGCCCATATAGGCCAAGGCGCACACCCCTACAGCCCATGTGGCCCCCCGGGGCTGGTGGACCCCCGGACCCCTTTCGGCACTCCCGGTACAATACCGATAAAGTGCGAAACTTTTCCGGCGACCAAAATAAGACTTCCCATATATAAATCTTTACCTCCGGACCATTCCGGAACTCCTCGTGACGTCCAGGATCTCATCCGGGACTCCAAACAACTTTCGGGTTACCGCATACTAATATCTCTATAACCCTAGCGTCACCGAACCTTAAGTGTGTAGACCCTACGGGTTCGGGAGACATGCAGACATGACCGAGACGACTCTCCGGTCAATAACCAACAACGGGATCTGGATACCCATGTTGGCTCCCACATGCTCCTTGATGATCTCATCGGATGAACCACGATGTCGAGGATTCAATCAATCCCGTATACAATTCCCTTTGTCTATCGGTATGTTACTTGCCCGAGATTCGATCGTCGGTATCCCGATACCTTGTTCAATCTCGTTACCGGCAAGTCTCTTTACTCGTTCCGTAACATATCATCTCGTGATCAACTCCTTGGTCACATTGTGCACATTATGATGATGTCCTACCGAGTGGGCCCAGAGATACCTCTCCGTTTACCCGGAGTGACAAATCCCAGTCTCGATTCGTGCCAACCCAACAGACACTTTCGGAGATACCTGTAGTGCACCTTTATAGCCACCCAGTTATGTTGTGACGTTTGGTACACCCAAAGCATTCCTACGGTATCCGGGAGTTGCAGAATCTCATGGTCTAAGGAAATGATACTTGACATTAGAAAAGCTCTTAGCAAACGAACTACACGATCTTGTGCTAGGCTTAGGACTGGGTCTTGTCCATCACATCATTCTCCTAATGATGTGATCCCGTTATCAACGACATCCAATGTCCATCGGCAGGAAACCGTAACCATCTATTGATCAACGAGCTAGTCAACTAGAGGCTTACTAGGGACATGGTGTTGTCTATGTATCCACACATGTATCTGAGTTTCCTATCAATACAATTCTAGCATGAATAATAAACGATTATCATGAACAAGGAAATATAATAATAACCAATTTATTATTGCCTCTAGGGCATATTTCCAACAGTTTGATCATTGCAGCACCTAAACTCTAGTTCACAACATCTTAACAAAACTAACCATACACCACAGGAAAATATAAGGACAGACAAATATAGATAGAATAATACGTTACTAGCATCACCATAGGATTAAGTTCACACCATAAACTGCCACATTAAGTTTACCATAAGTAACCGGACCCTAAGTACCCAAAAGATTAAGATTCAGTTCACATAATCACACCATCAGAGCATCATCACATCACTTCACGCCGGAGTTAGGGCCTTCGCGAGCGCAACATGCTGCCCCCTGATCATGTAGTCCTCCCCGCGGATCGCTACATCCTCTGCATGAGACAGAAGGTGATCGAAGCGGCCATCCTTGGGCTTTGGCTTGGTGGTGCAGTAGGGGCAGTGCCACTTCTTGAACTTGCGATTGTAGAAGGAAGCAACTCCCTTGGCCTTGATCTTTTGCACCTCCTTGGCTGTGAAGGACGCGACGTTTCCCTTGTACACATCATCTCCAGAATCATGCTGCACACATGAATGAATTGCATTAATACATTATAGATTCATATACACCATGTCAAAGGAACTAAATGAACAAGGGATAGGCTTACCTCATATTCAGAATCGTCACTAAACGCCCCCTCGTACAGGTCGTAGTCGGCCAGCTTCCTCTTTCTCCCCCCAACCATCATCCTCCTGAATATACAATTACATCCATCACTAGTAGCCAATTGAAAATTTAGATATGCACACATGGCACATTGATCATAGGGCTAATATACTCCCAATATCAGAAATGTTTTAGAAGTGGGGTTTTTTAATTTCTGTGCCCCTTAGCTCTATGCATTCAAAAACCACATCCATCACTAGTATATCAATGTACTAGATTTGTACACACATTGATCAAAAACCCCATATGACATTCAAATAACACATTGATCATTGGTCATGCACACACATTGAAGAACAGAGCTAATATAACTACATATTGTGGACAAATTTATATACTAATGAATCAAATTTATATACTAATGAATCAAAAAACCCAATATGATAAATTTACACACATTGAATCAAATTTATAACTTCTTAATCAATGGATTCCATTTGGGTATATGACATTCAAAACCCCAATCTGAGTAGCATTCAAAAACAAAATAGGTACCCAATCTAAGGCAACGAATCTGAGTAGCATTAAAAACCGCAATCTATGAGCACTAAAAACAAATCTAATAAGCATCATAGCATTAAAAACCCCAATCTGTTCACAACATCTAGCATTTTTGCAACGAATTTATCCAAATCCCAATCTAAAAACCCCAATCATTGCAGCACCTAAAATCATAGTTCACAACATAGCATTTTTGCAACGAATTTATCCAACAAACCCTAGTCCAAAAACCCCCCGTCCCTCCAACCCATACCCTACAGAAAACCTCGGCCCATCCGTCAAACCAACTACTCTAACCATCTAAACTACCATATGAATCACAATTTAACCAATGCAACTAGGGAGCAATTAACTCTACAAGCTAAGCAAGTGCAAATACCTGCTCCTCCACGGCAGGCGGCGCAACGGGGGCATCTGGATGGACTGCGCCGCTCGACGCCTTCACCTTCTAAAGCGATGAGGCGGAGCCCGCCACATCCGCAGCAGTTGCGATTTTCCCCGCACCACCGTGGACGCCGCCGACATCCGCGGTCACCGCGCCTGGACCCTGCAGCTCTACCACATCTCCGGCGCTCCGCCGGCGTTGCCACGAGCGTCGGCCATCTGACAGATGGAGGCGATGAAGGTGAGGAAGAGGATGCGGTAGGGGAGAGCAATACGGTGCGGTGGAGGCAGTGGAGGAGAGCGAGACGACGCCGGTGGGGGAGAGGAAGACGATGCGGCAGGGAGGGGATTTGGGGGAAAATGGTAGGGGCGATGGAGGTGGTTGCCCTCTTTATATGATGGGACGTTTCGGGCATGTCCATGGACACATGCTACCCCACAACCGCGGTCTCGCATGCGCCCACATATACGCGGCCCCACTCGTCAGCTAACGGTCAAAGGCATTGACCTGATGGCAACGTCCGTTATAACCTGTTCTGAGGGTTTCGGGCAAGGGAGTGGGGAAAAGTGAGCAAAAGTTAACATAGTGGGTATGAATGAGTAGAGCTAAGGAACCAGGGTCACAGAAAAAAAATCCCAAGATTGATATATTGGAAGGTTATATTCGGACACCGAAATGGTTCCAAAGTGCATCGAGTATTTTCCGGAGTACCGGGGGGTTACTGGAACCCCCCGGGGGTTAATGGGCCTCATGGGCCTAGTGGTGGAAGAGAGGAGGCAGGCCAAGGAGTGGCGCGCCCCCTAGCCCAAACCGAATTGGACTAGGGTTGGGGGGGCGGCCCCCCCTTTCCTTTCTCTCTTCCTCCTCTTTCCCCCTTCTCCTTGTAGGAAGAGGAAGGGGGGGGGGCGAATCCTACTTGGAGTAGGACTCCCCCCTTGGGAGAGCCACCCTTGGCCGGCCTCCTCCTCCCTCCTCTTTTATATACGTGGGGAGGGGGGCACCCTAGAACACACAAGTTGATCTTTTAGCCGTGTGCGGTGCCCCCCTCCACAGAAACACACCTCGGTCATATCGTCGTAGTGCTTAGGCGAAGCCTTGCGCCGGTAACTTCATCATCACCGTCACCACGGCGTCGTGCTGACGAAACTCTCCCTCGACCTCAACTGGATCAAGAGTTCGAGGGACGTCACCGAGTTGAACATGTGCAGATCGCGGAGGTGCCGTGCGTCCGGTACTTGGATCGGTTGGATCGCGAAGACGTTCGACTACATCAACCGCGTTACTAAACGCTTCCGCTTTCGGTCTACGAGGGTACGTGGACACACTTTCCCCGCTCGTTGCTATGCTTCTCCTAGATAGATCTTGCGTGATCATATGATTTTTTTTGAAATACTACGTTCCCCAACAGATCATGTATATTATAAAAATTAAATTCACCAGAAGTACAAAACATCTCAAACATAATAAAAATCATATGAGACTCTTTATTTACTACTCCCTCCATCTGAAAATAAGTGTCTCATCTTTGAGACAATTATTTTCGGATGAGACAATTATTTTCGGACGGGGGGAGTACTACAAAAGTAAGGCAGATCCCTTGTAGATTACAAAATGTTGTTAGACAATAGTAACATGTACACAAAAAAATTGACAATCTCTCAAGTCCTAAAAGAGTCACCTCGGAACAACTTTCTAAAATAGCAACCTCCAGTGTGCATTTAGTAGGATTATATCTTAAGAAGTACTCCCCCTGATTTAAAAAAAGTACTCTACATCATGTCTTCTTCCGATAAAGCCCGCAAAATGACAACAAAAAGGTTGATGCTTAATTTTCTAACAGCTTCCAACTGGAGTTAACAGTTTAGCCTCTTTATCCCTTGTAAGGCAACCCGTGCATCACTGTATATGGTAACAAGCTATATTGATCCTGACATATGTTGAGCAAGAAACACTGCTTACCCACACAAAATTAATAGTCAGCAAATACATAAAGCCTTTCATAAAGCAGTCAGATCATGAACTGCTCTCACTAGACAATATTCTCCAGGAGCTACTCCATAAACAATGAACCTTTGTTGGATTAAATGTTTTTATATATTAAAAAACAGGTATGTTTTTGTGTGTGATAAAGCCCCCAGATCTATATTGAACGAGCAATTAGCAGTACAAGCACCCCAAAGAAACCACAAAATACATCCAGGCCCTGGAGAAGCTAGCTACCACATCTAGTGTGAGTCAAGGGCGAGCCGCCACCGATGCCGCTTCAACTGAAGCCGGCCAGACCTTGAATCTCAAGGCATCTATGCAGACGGGAAGTCGGGTAAGTCTTCGTCATGATTTGCCAAATGAAGAATTTTTTATCTAATTTTAATGAAGGGAGGCACTGATGTACACATGAATTGATGAGTACATCCTCGTAAAAAAAGAAGGAATTGATGAGTACATTAATTGTGAAATGGTATAATTAGAGCACATGTTGCATAACATATGTGCCAACTACTGTGTACAGCTAAAAAATTCTACCGGATTCTTTTGCACAGTTAACACATCATCTAGTGTGCACATGCCATGAAACCATAGCTCCTTGTACCCACAAAACTATATGTTACTATTTCATCAACACTTTTTCTACACAATACGTATATACATACACACATAAAAAAACAGCAATGTAGTACTGTCGACAAACTTAATGAAACGCGAGTGTAGTAGAAATCATGCGTCACGCACGACAGAGAGCCTCTCAATTGTTAGCCCATATATATAGCGGCGTAGAAGTCACGTACATGCATCGACGGTGGCGACTCGAACACCAAAACTGCAGCGTCCATCAGCAAGGGACATGTTGCTCCGCAAGTGGATTCACAAGAGAGGGCCAACAGGACAATCGACATCCTTTCAGGACGTGGTGTAGACGCACAGACTGGCTCTGTGGTGTGACTTCATGTAGGAAGTGGCATCCACCAGGAGTGGGAATGCCGCGGCCGCGTCCAGGCAGCGCAGTCCCTGGGAGTTAGAGCTAGTGTCGTTGGGGGTTGCGCGGAGTGGGGTTGAAGTGGCCGGCGGCAAACGCGTCCAGGACACCCTGTTTGCGACCTCCGGCGATTCAGGTGGATGCGTCCACGCGGTGAAAGGAGGTGGAGGAGAAGCAGTGGCGGTAGCAATGTGCTGGAGCTCAACGACAGTGGTTGGTGGAGTAGGATGAGCGGCCACACGAACTTAACATGGTGTGGCGACCTTGTTCTTTATGGCTGCTCTGCCTTCGGCGTTTCGGTGGTGCGGCTATCTGGGAGACAATGCGAGGGCGACGGTGTATGAGGAACCCTCCTCGCAGTTGCTGACATACCATGGCGACGCCTACTTCCACCAGCACCCGTTTCTCTACTCCGCGCTTGGCAGCTCTATGCCGTCGAGAGCACTCTGGGACGAGCACTGCCATCACGCCGATGAGCCGGTGCGCTCTCCGCGATCGATGACCATGACTGGAGGATGGCCCATGCCAATGACATGTCGTTCTAACTAAGTAGCTGGACGTGGGCGCTGCGTCTGAGAAAGTGAGGGCCCGCCAATCTCCTCGTCGCTATTAACGATGGTCATCTAGAGGACCACACAGGTGCCGCAAACCTGAAGAGCGAGAAACCTCTGGATGATGTGGGCATGTCGATGTTGGCCTCGACGGTTGATGCCGCCGGCCTCGACATGGTCACGCACCCTGATAATTACCCTTGGGATCAGCCGCGTTTAATGTCTGCTTGTTCAACAACTCTCTATTTATGGTAGATGCTAGCGAAGGCAGCTAGAGATAGGTGTTCGACTACGAGCAAAAGACCAGGTCGTGAGGGATCGACTCACAATCACGTCACCTTTTTTTCCAATATATATTCAGGATTGTGAGATGTGAACTCCTAGGCATATGGCCACATGTGGCCCAAAAGAAAAAGCACGTGAGGCGGCTCGTAGCAGGAACACAGGCAGCGGCCCATAGAGTCAATGAATTAGTATGAACCATCATAGTACCACCTCACGTACGTGAAGCTTAATTATCGTGAGAAAGCTCAGAAGCGAGATAAAAAAACAGGCAGGACGGATGGAGAACTATGAAAGCCTCCGTCCTTTATTATTAGGTATAGATTGAGTATCAATAATTTGACGAAACAAAATTTAAGCAATGTTTCACCAAAACGTTGGCACTAATTTTCAGATCTTTGTGAATAACATGCTAAGCCCATGCACTTGTCATATGTAAGAAAATTTGACTCAATTCCACTCATATATAAGCAAATTAAATAATATTGTCATAGCGAAGCTTATGAAAGTAATATTGAACATATTGAGATATTACAATGCCACTCATATTGAGTGACAAAAATGAAATTTGGCATGAACTTTGCTTGAAAAGTTAACATGTTGAGTGACATAAATTTCGCGAAACGAAAATGAATCAACGTTTCGCCAAAACTTTGTCACTCTTTTTCAAATCCCTGTGAATAACATGGTAAGCCCATGTGATGTGAAGCATCCTACGATCATCCCCATGACCTACCTACGTCTCCCCAACTGCCAAGTGGACCGATGACACGAGCACGTGCAAGCGCTCTCGAGACCGAGGTGACATATCTCCTTAGTGACATTTTGTATGACCAACATGAGACATGGCTACTACCTCAATCCAGAAAGCTATGTTTTCTTAAGTACCAAGAAGACCCTTGCAGAGATGCTCGTCATGATGGACAAGTCCACAAGTGCAAGGACATCGAGACTCAAGAAGGAGCACCGTCAAGATGCTACAGGACCTGGGCATCCAGCCCCTGGAGACCTCAACCACATCAGCAGCCCAGGTGCCGAACCCTTACAGGCACCGGACATCTGGCCCGACCAGCCCGGACATCCGGCCCCGCCCGGAAATCGGGCCCCTCCTACACAGAGAGCACCAGAAACCATGCCTCCTTAGCCCGGACATCCGGCCAAGGCCCCAGATATCTGGCCCGACGTGAAGACACGGACATCCGGCCTTGTCTGTGCACAGTGTAACAGGCCTTGATACGTCTACATCGTATCTGCTTTTCCAAACACTTTTGCTCTTGTTTTGGACTCTAATTTGCATGATTTGAATGGAACTAAACTAGACTGACACTATTTTCAGCAGAATTGCCATGGTGTTATTTTTGTACAAAAATCAAAGTTCTTGGATTGACCTAAAAATTTACGGAAAATATTTTTGTAATATATAAAAAATACTGGCGGAAAAAGATACCAGAGGGGAGCCACCCAGGAGCCACAAGCTCGGGGGGGGGGGGGGGGCGCCCACCCCCCAAGGGCGCGCCTAGTGAGCTTGTGCCGCCCTGGACCTCCGGCAACCCTAACTCCAACTCCATATATACCTATTCACCAAGAAAAAAATCAGGGAGAAGGATTCATCGCGTTTTATGATACAAAGCCGCTGCCACCTCCTGTTCTTCATCGGGAGGGTTGATCTAGAGTCTGCTCGGGTGTAACGCCCACGATGCGGCTATATCTCCCACGTGTCGAGGCACGACTTAGAGGCATAACCGCATAGTGGTTTTGTCGCAAGAAGGGTCATCTTCACACAATCCCATGTAATGAACAAGAATGGGATAAAGAGTTGGCTTACAATCGCCACTTCACACAATACATAAATATTATTCATACATCATCCAAAATACAAACATATAGACCGACTACGGTCAAAATCCAGATGAAAATAAGACAACCCCAAATGCTAGATCCCCGATCGTCCCAACTGGGCTCCACTACTGATCATCAGGAAAAGACACATAGTAACGACCACGTTCCTCGTCGAACTCCCACTTGAGATCGACGCCATCATCTGCACTGGCATCGTCGGCACCTGCAACTGTTTTGGTAGAATCTGTGAGTCACGAGGACTCAGCAATCTCACACCCGCGAGATCAAGACTATTTAAGCTTGTAGGAAAGGATGGCGCAAAGAGGTGGAGCTGCAGCGGCAAAAGCATATATGGTGGCTAACTTGCGCAAATGAGAGCGAGAAGAGAAGCAACGGAACGGACGTCATCTAGCATTGACCAAGAAGTGATCCTGAACACCTACTTACGTCATTCATAACACAGACCGTGTTCACTTCCCGGACTCCGCCGAGAAGAGACCATCACGGCTACACACGCAGTTGATGTATTTTAAATGGGTCAAGTGACAAGTTGTCTACAACCGGACATTAACAAATTCCCATCTGCCTCATAACCGCGGGCACGGCTTTCGAAAGATAATACCCTACAGGGGTGTCCCAACTTAGCCCATCATAAGCTCTCACGGTCAACGAAGGATAAACCTTCTCCCGGAAAGACCCGATCAGTCTCGGAATTCCGGTTTACAAGACATCTCGACAATGGTAAAACAAGACCAGCAAAGCCGCCCGAATGTGCCGACAAATCCCGATAAGAGCTGCACATATCTCGTTCTCGGGGCACACCGGATTGTCCAAGCTTCCGATAGGCCAGCCCAGAGTTGCCCCTGGTGGCCACCGGCGACTGACAGTTTGGACCAATACTCAGAGGAGCACTGGCCCGGGGGTTTAAAATAAAGATGACCCTCGGGCTCGCGAAAACCCGGGGAAAAAGGCTTAGGCGGCAAATGGTAAAACCAAAGTTGGGCCTTGCTGGAGGAGTTTTATTCAAGGCGAACTGTCAAGGGGGTCCCATAAATCACCCGACCGTGTAAGGAACGCAAACTCAAGGAACATAATCCCGGTATAACAGTAACTAGGGCGGCAAGAGTGGAACAAAACACCAGGCATAAGGCCGAGCCTTCCACCCTTTACCAAAATATATAAAGATGCATTAATTAAATAAGAGATATTGTGATATCGCAACATATCCATGTTCCGACATGGAACAAACTTCAACTTCACCTGCAACTAGCAACGCTATAAGAGGGGCTGAGCAAAAGCGGTAACATAGCCAAACAACGGTTTGCTAGGAAAGGATGGTTAGGGCTGACATGGCTAAAATGGGAGACATGATATAGCAAGTGATAGGTAGCGGAGCATGGCAATAGAGCGAACAACTAACAAAGCAAAGATAGAAGTGATTTCGAGGGGTGGTCATCTTGCCTGCAAGGTTCTCAGAGTTGTCGAAAGCTTGATCCTCGTAAGCATACTCGACAGGTACCTCGTTCACGAACTCGTCTCCCGGCTCTACCCAAGACAAGAACACAAACAAACGGAACCATAATCAACAACGAGAAATGCACAAGCAACATGATGCAAAACATGTATGATATGCAAGATATGATATGCGATGCATATGCGTGCTCCGGAAGGAAAATGATGAACATGGCAGTAACTTGGCAAACCAAGCATGCCACTGGAAAGATGAGATGATTTCGGTCGAAATCGATATAAAGATCACCGGAATCGGATGCACGGTTTGCAAATGGCAAGCAAAACAAGAATGACACGAATCTGCGATAAACAGCAAGATAGCACTTAAAATGCAACAAGTAACAATGCTACAGCACTCCAACATAGCAACAAAGCACATGGAAGGAATCTACAGGAGATGCTTGACAAAAGATGAACACTGAGCTATGGCCAGATCTCAACATATCAAGCTCAAACAAGCATGGCAAAAGTGCAAAAGATTACAGGTTCACAGACTTGGTGAAAAACTGGACATGGCAGAAAACAGCATCAGGTAGCAATGTTCGGAGCACGAAATCAACATGCTACAGGAACTTAACATAGCAAAGCAAGGCATGGCAGTGTTCTACTAAATGCACATGACAAAAGTCCCTTACTGACCATAAGACAAAAAGGACCAGAAGAAATGATGGCAAGCATGTAAACATAGCAAGTTTCGTTATCAGGTTTCAGACTTGGCAGAAAACAGAGCATGGCAGAAATATTAATATGTAGGCCTCTTTGTGAGCTTGATGCACTCACTACGGAGCAATTCACTACAAACCAACCATACCTACAGCAAGATGGCATGTTTATGAAGCTAACAATGGCAAGAACAATAGCATAGCATGTATGGATCAACTACAATAAGCTTGGCAAAATTGAATATCATGTTGAGAATCTGCCAGAAATATTTTATAGCAAAAGCAGAGCAAGATTGAGTCATGCTATGGCACCCCATAATTGCAAACAATTGCAGGAATGGATTAATTACAACTATAGCTACAAAACATCCTTACTGAACATCTCCAAAATATGCATAGATCTCTCTGTAGCATCAAGTTTACATGGCAACAAAATTACAGCAGACAAGGACTTAGAGAAATCACCAAGTCCCTGAAATCAGAAATATTACGGGGCCTACTTTGCATGCTTGTGCTAGTCACCACAGAGATCACAAACAAATACATGGACTACACCACTCGAAAGATGGCATGGCATACTTCAAAACAGATGTAGAGCTCATGCTCATAAGATGCACAGATTAAATGATACAAAAATGACAAATCTCCAAGTTCTGATAAGAACCAGAGAATAACAGCAACTAGCCCTCTTCCAACAGAGATTTGGGCATCAAGATTACCTCTAATGAACATGGTGCAATTGAACAAAATGTAGAGCATCATGAGACGAACATTTCGATATATTACACGCGCGAATCGGAGCTACATGCAAGAAGTTATGGCATCACGAACAAATGCACATGCTGTAGAATATCAGGGACTTGGGAAATATTTGGGGTCGCGAGAAAGTCAACGCTCGTACTCTGGCGGATCTGAGATCCGATCGAGGAGGAGTCCGGCCGGTGGAGGAGCCCGAGCTCGCCGTGGAAGAGGAGAAGGACGCTGGGGCTCGGGGAAGAGGAGGAAGGAGGCGGCGGCCTCGGGCCGGCGAAGGCGATGGCGATGGCCGGCGGCGGCGGCGGCGATGCGGGAGGACCGGCGGCGGGCGGTGGCGGCGGCCGGCGGCGGCGAATGCGGCCGGAGCTCGGCGAGGCAGGCGCGGGCGCGGAGGAGGCCGGGAGGCGACGGCGCGGGCCGGGAGGGCCGCGGGCGGGCCGACGGGCCTCGGCGGCGGCGCGCCACGTGGCGGCTTCGGATTCGCCGGGGCCCGGCGGCGGACGTGTCCGGCCGACGGCAGACGCGTCCGGCGGCGCGGAGGGAAAAATCTAGGGTTGGACTGCGATTTCGTTTTCGGGATGCTCACATATTTATAGGTAGAGGGGGCTAGGAGGCTCCAAATGAGGTGCGGTTTTCGCCCACACGATCGTGATCGAACGACCTAGAGCATGGAAGAGAGTTTGGTGGGTTTTGGGCTGGTTTTGGAGGGGTTTTTTGCTGGACACTCAAATGGACTTTGCGGATGCCCGGTTAACCGTTGGAGTACCAAACGACCTCCAAATGGAACGAAACTTGACCGGTGGTCTCCGGGTGGTATAATAAGGCCACTTGACAAGCCTCGGTCCATTTCAAGAAAGTTTGACACACGCACACGAAAGAAAACAAGAGGGATGCGCCGGAGGAGATAGGAGCGCCGGATTGCAAAACGGACAACGGGGAAAATGCTCGGATGCATGAGACGAACACGTATGCGAATGCAATGCACATGATGACATGATATGAAATGCATGACATGAAAAAATGCAAAACGAAAGACAAAACCCGGCCACGGAGGGAATATCGTAACACATAGCCGAAAATGGCAAGAGTCGGAGTTACAAATATGGCAAGTTACATGCGGGGTGTTACATCGGGGCTCCAGAGGGTGGAATCCGTCGCCATCGTCACCATCGACCTTCCTTCACCACCAATTTCATGATGCTCACCGCCAGGAGTGAGTAATTCCTTCGTAGGCTTGCTGGACGGTGATGGGTTGGATGAGATTTATCATGTAATCGAGTTAGTTTTGATAGGGCTTCATCACTAGTATCCACTATGTTCTGAGATTGATGTTGGTATGACTTTGCTATGCTTAATGCTTGTCACTAGGGCCCGAGTGCCATGATTTTAGATATGAACCTATTATGTTTTCATGAATATGTGTGTGTTCTTAATCCTATCTTGCAAGTTATATGCACCTATTCCGAGTTATGATCCGCATACCCCAAGGTGACAATAATTGGAATTCTTTCCGGTGATTACCGTAGTTTGAGGACTTCATGTATTCACCAAGTGCTAATGCTTTGTTCCGGTTCTCTATTAAAGGAGGCCTTAATATCCCTTAGTTTCCTTATGGACCCCGCTACCATGGTAGGGTAGGACAAAATATGTCATGCAAGTTCTTTTCCATAAGCACGTATGACTATATACGGAATACATGCCTACATTTCATTGACGAATTTGAGCTAGTTCTGTGTCGCTCTAGGTTATAACTGCTACATGATGAATATTATCCAACACAATTATCCATCGCCGATCCAATGCCTACGCACTTTGCATATATTGATCTTTGCTAAGTTACTTTCGCCATTGCTGCTGCTACAATCACTACAAAAACTCTACTGTTACCGCTACTATCAAACTATCATACTACTTTGCTACTGATCACTTTGCTGCAGATATTAGGTCTTTCAGGTGTGGTTGAATTGACAACTCAACTGCTAATACTTGTGAATATTCTTTGGCTCCCCTTGTGTCAAATCAATAAATTTGGGTTGAATACTCTACCCTCGAAAACTGTTGTGATCCCCTATACTTGTAGGTTATCAAGGCCTTTTTATGAAAGAACCTGTTGATCACTATGAGCAATCTTAAGGATGAAAGAACCAATATCGTTCCATCTAAGACGAGGGGAGGTAAGGAACTGCCATCTAGCTCTGCACTTGATTCACCTTCTATTTTGGGTAAACTTGCAACACCACCACCTGCTATTAATCCTGATATGTCGTAACTAATTGATGATGCTACTCCTGCTATGAATGATGCTAGTACCTTTCTTGATGATAATGCGTAGGTGAATTTCTTGATGAACAACTTGCTAGAGCTAAAGAAATTGAGAATGCTGAAACTGATAATGAAGTTTTTGAAACTGGAAAATTATGAAATACATGTTAGATCTAGCTCTCCTAGATATGAATTGCGTGATATACCCGAGGGTTATGTTATGGATGGAGAAGTATCTAGAGACTTTCTTGCTTGTAAGGATAGGGATGATCTTAAGAAATTACTAGTCAAGTTCAAAGAAAAATCTTTGAATGCTAGAACGAAATATGATCCTAAGTTTGCTACTTCACCTATCTTTGTTACTGATAAGGATTATGAATTCTCTGTCGATCATGAGCTAATTAATTTTGTTGAATCCAATCCTTTCCATGGTTATATGACTTACTAAACTAAATGATATAGCCACCCTATTTCCTCATGAGGAAAAAATTTGCTACTACTATATTCTTAAGTTGTTTCCTTTCCCATTAAAGGGTGATGCTAAGATATGGTTCAATTCTCTTGCTCCTGGTTGTGTGCGTAGTCTCGAGGACATGATATATTACTTTTCCGAAAAGTATTTTCCTGCTCATAAGAAGCAAGCTGCTTTACAGGAAATATTTAACTTTGTGAAAATTGAAGAAGAGAATCTCCCTCAAGCTTGGGGGAGGCTTCTCTAATTACTTAATGCTTTGCTTGATCATCCTCTCAAGAAAAGTGAAATACTTGATATATTTTATAATGGACTGACCAATGCTTCTAGGGACTACCTAGATACTTGTGCTGGTTGTCTTTTTTAGGGAATGAACTATTGAACAAGCTGAAGAACTATTGAATAATATATTGAGGAATGATAATGATTGGACTCTTCCTGAACCACCACCCAAGCCAACTCCAAAGAAGAGAGGTATTCTATTTCTCAATCCTGAAGATATGCAAGAGGCAATGAAATCTATGAAAGAAAAAGGTATTAAAGATGAAGATGTTAAGAATTTGCCACCTACTGAAGAAATACATGGTCTCCATACCCCGACACAGGTAGTAGAGGTAAATTCTCTCTATAGATTTGATGAAGGCGATATTCCTTATACTAAATCTGCTTGGATGAATTGGATAACTTTATTGTTAAACAAGAAAACTTCAATGCATATGTTAGTAGACAATTGAAATGAAATGCTTATATGATTGAACGCTTGAGTGACTTTATGTTTAGAACTATTAATGATTTCAAGGGTGTGAGTAAACATGCATCCATGATAAAAACCCAAGTAGAACAAGTTCTCAAAGCACAAAATGATTTACTTAATGAGATGAACAATAATATGAATGATCATGCTGTTAGAGTTATGACTAGGGGTGGTAAAATGACTTAGGAACCTTTGTACCCTGAAGGCCATCCTAAAATTGAACAAGACTCTCAAAGAATTAATACTGATCACCTAGTCTATCTCAAAAGAAAAAGAAAGATGATAGGACTTTGCATGCCCCTAGTGAACCTACTGTAGACACACCTGAGAATCCAAATGATATTTCTATTTCTGATGCTGAAACACAATCTGGTGATGAACATGAACCTAGTAACAATGATAATGATGATGTTCATGTTGATGCTCAACCTAGTAATGATAATGATGTGGAGATAGAACCTGCTGTTGATCTTGATAACCTACAACCTAGGAATAAAAGATATGATAAAAGAGACTTCATTGCTATGAAACATGGTAAAGAAAGAGAACCTTGGGTTTAGAAACCCATGCCTTTTCCTCCTAAAGCTTCAAAGAATAAAGATGATGAAGAATTTGAGCGCTTTGTTGAAATGCTTAGACCTTTCTTTTTGCGCCTTCGTTTGACTGATATTCTGAAAGTATCTCCTTATGCTAAGTATATGAAAGATATTGTCACAAATAAAAGAAAGATACCGGAAGCTGAAATTTTCACCAAGCTTGCAAATTATACATTTAAGGGTGGAATACCAAATAAACTTGGAGACCCAGGAATACCAACTATACCATGCTCCATTAAAACAAATTATGTTAAATCTGCTTTATGTGATCTAGGAGCCGGTGTTAGTGTTATGCCTTTCTCTTTGTATCGAAGACTTGAATTGAATAAGTTGACACCCACTGAAATCTCTTCGCAAATGGCTGACAAATCAACTGCTATACCCATCAGTATTTGTGAGGATGTGCCAATCGTAGTTGCAAATGTTACTATCTTCATGGACTTTGTTATTCTTGATATACCCAAGGATGACAGTATTTCGATCATCCTTTGTAGACCCTTTTTGAATACTGCAGGGGCTGTTATTGATTGCAACAAAGGCAATGTCACTTTTCATGTTAATGGTAGTGAGCATACGGTACACTTTCCGAAGAAACAACCTCAAGTGAATAGTACCAATTCTATTGGTATTTCAACAACTACTTTTGGAGGTTTTGAATTCCCTATTCCTACTGTCAAAAAAGAAATATGCAATTCTTATTGTTGGGGACATGCATATCCCCGTTGAGGTAACCTAGTGTTATACGATGATTCTCCGGTTTCATGTCATTCGAAAGAAGTTTGTTAATAAGACTTGATCAACCTTATTAATGGATTCCTTTTGATGGGTGCTACCTCTTGAGCTTGCGTTGGTTTTTCCCTTGAAGAGGAAAGGGTGATGCAGCAAAGTAGAGTAAGTATTTCCCTCAGCTTTTGAGAACCAAGGTATCAATCTAGTAGGAGACAACGCACAAGCCACCGAATACCTGCACAAACAAACTCCAACTTGCACCCAACGTGATAAAGGGGTTGTCAATCCCTTCACGGTTATTTGCAACGTGAGATCTAATATAGATGGATAAAAGGTAAAGTAATATTTTTGGTATTTTTGGTTTATGGAACGGAAAGTAAAAGATTGCAAAGAAAGTAAATAGGAAACTGAAATTGTAGATCGGAAACTTATATGATGGAAAATAGACCCGGGGGCCATAGGTTTCACTAGAAGCTTCTCTCAAGGTAGAAATTATTATGGTGGGTGAACAAATTACTGCCGAGCAATTCATAGAAAAGCGCAAAGTTATGATGATATCTAAGGCAATGATCATGAATATAGGCATCACGTCCGTGTCAAGTAGACCGAAATGATTTTGCATCTACTATTATTACTCCACACATCAACCGCTATCCAGCATGCATCTAGAGTATTAAGTTCATAAAGAACAGAGTAACGGCTTAAGCAAGATGACATGATGTAGAGGAATTAACTCAAGCAATATGATGAAAACCCCATCTCTTTATCCTCGATGGCAACAGTACAATACGTGTCGGTTCCCCTTCTGTCACTAGGATCGAGCAACGCAAGATTGAACCCAAAGCTAAGCACTTCTCCCATTGCAAGAAAAACCAATCTAGTTGGCCAAACCAAATCAATAGTTTGAAGAGACTTGCAAAGATATCAAATCATGCATATAAGAATTTAGAGAAGATTCACATAATATCCATAGATAAGCTGATCATAAATCCACAATTCATTGGATCTCGGCAAACACACCGTAAAAGAGTATTACATCGAATAGATCTCCAAGAACATCGAGGAGAACTTCGTATTGAGAATCAAAGAGAGAGAAGAAGCCATCTAGCTACTAGCTATGGACCCGTAGGTCTGTGGTAAACTACTCACGCTTCATCGGAGAGGCAATGGTGTTGACGTAGAAGCCCTCCATGATCGAATGCCCCTCCAGCAGGACGCCAAAGAAGGCCCCTAGATGGGATCTCACGGGTATAGAAGGTTGCGGTGGTGGAAAAGTGGTTTTGTGGCTCCCCAAAGTTTTTGGGATATTTGAGAATATATAGGAGGAAGATCTCGGTCAGGGGGTCACCGAGGGGCCCACAAGGTCGGGGGGTGCGCCCTCCACCCTTGTGGCCGCCTCGTGGCTCTTCTGACTTGCACTCCAAGTCTCCTGGGTGTCTTCTGGTCCAAGAAAAATCATCGCGAAAGTTTCATTCCGTTTGGACTCCGTTTGGTATTCCTTTTCTACGAAACTC
Organism: Aegilops tauschii subsp. strangulata; assembly: GCF_002575655.3. Lineage (NCBI taxonomy): Eukaryota > Viridiplantae > Streptophyta > Magnoliopsida > Poales > Poaceae > Aegilops > Aegilops tauschii. Next base: position 304,007,330 of record NC_053041.3, read on the forward strand.
TAAAACAAGGACAAAAACAGGAACAGGAACTGGCACTGGGCTCTAGGTTAATAGGTTAGTCCCGAAAATCATATAAAATAGCATATTAATGCATATCAAACATCCAAAATAGATAATATAATAGCATGGAACAATAAAAAATTATAGATACGTTGGAGACGTATCAAGCATCCCCAAGCTTAATTCCTGCTCGTCCTCGAGTGGGTAAATGACAAAAACAAAATTTTTGATGTGGAATGCTACCTAACATATTTATCCATGTAATTCTCTTTATTGTGGCATGAATCTTCAGATCCGTATGATTCCAAACTAAAGTTTAATATTGACATAAAAACAATAATACTTCAAGCATACTAATAAAATAATTATGTCTTCTCAAAATAACATGGCCAAAGAAAGATTATCCCTACAAAATCATATAGTCTGGCTATGCTCCATCTTCATCACACAAAATATTCAAATGATGCACAACCCCGATGACAAGCCAAGCAATTGTTTCATTCTTTTGATGTTCTCAAACTTTTTCAACTATCACGCAATACATGAGCGCGAGCCATGGACATAACACTATAGGTGGAATAGACGGTGGTTGTGGAGAAGACAAAAACAAGAAGGAGATAGTCTCACATCAACTAGGCATATCAACGGGATATGGAGATGCCCATTAATAGATATCAATTTGACTGAGTAGGGATTGCCATGCAACAGATGCACTAGAGCTATAAGTTATGAAAGCTCAAAAAAGAAAACTAAGTGGGTGTGCATCCAACTTGCTTGCTCATGAAGACCTAGGGCGTTTTGAGGAATCCCATCGTTGGAATATACAAGCCAAGTTCTATAATGAAAATTCCCACTAGTATATGAAAGTGACAATATAGGAGACTCTATATCATGAAGATCATGGTGCTACTTTGAAGCACAAGTGTGGCAAAAAGGATAGTAACATTGTCCCTTCTCTCTTTTTCTCTCATTTTTTGGCCTTCTCTTTTTTTATTTGGCCTTTTTCTCTCTCTTTTTATTTCCTCACATGGGACAATGCTCTAATAATGAAGATCATCACACTTGAGGAGAATTGTGACGCCTGGATAATTAGGCTACAATAATCCCACGTTAATGATGCCACGTCACCACGGTTACTGTTGTTAATCTTGTGTTAGTTCAAAATCGATTCGAAATTCAAACTTAAAATAAAGTCAAATGGTAAAGATTTTCAAATATTAAAACTAAAATATTGGGGTGTTGCCAAATAATGCATAGGTAATTATTGTGGAGAAACCACGTTTTTATAAAAGGTTTAAATGCACTTAAATGATTAAAATAGTAGGTAAAACTATTAAATAAATGCCTTTTGAATATTATAAAATGCCAAACTATTTTGATCAGGGGCAAAACTTTCTGTGAAAGTAGTTGGAATGGTAACTCTATTTTAGGTATGGGTTTTACTTTTTGTAAAACTATAAATTATTAAATAAATAAAAGAAAGCAGAAAAGAAAAAGTAAAAACAAAACAAAACAATAAAAGGAAAGGAAAACGGAGGACCTAACCTATTGGGCCATTTGGCCCACCTAACTAAAACAGGCCTAACCGGCCGAACCACCAACTCCCTTATCCCCCCACGTCCTGAAACCCTAACCCCCCCACCACGCACTCCCTCCCCCACTCGCTCTCTCCCCCACTCCCCCGATCCAGATCGGGATCGGGGCGACCACGCCCCCGCCCCCGTTGACTCCTCGCCCCTCCTGTCCCTCGCGCGACGCCCGCCGGAAGCCGCGGCCATGCCTCGCGCCGACCGCGCCGTCGACCAGATCGCCACCTCGCCGGCCTGCCCCCGTCCTCCCCGCTGGTCTGCCTCCTCCACGACGCACCGTCTCCGTCCTCTTCCTCACGCACCGCTGCCCCGTCCCTACGCACCCCGATGAGGACCCCGGTCCTCCTTCTTCCCGTGCCTCGCACCTCACCACGGCGGCCCTCGCTTCGCCTCCCCTGCGTCGCTCCCTCACCCGCGACGGCGCCATCCGCGCCCGCTGGACATCGCCGCGCTCACCGCCCCGGTCTACAGACGCGCCCCCGCCCCTCCTAGCTCGTCGTCGACCGCGTCCCCTGCTCCGGCGGCGACCTTGGCTGCCCGCGCGCGCCCAGCACCCATCGTCCTCGCGCCCTACGCGAGCCACGGCCGCAGCCCCTCGCGAGCGCCCCCGCGCCACCACCTCCAGCCTGGCTGCGCCGCCCTGCTCCGGCCCGCCTCCCCTGCTCGCCGGGCCGACGGCTCATGCCGGCCGCGCCCCCCCTCACCGCGCCGCTCCGGCGCCCTGTTGTTGGCCTGGGCGGGCGCCCGCACGCCCCACACACGCTATGGCCCTTGTGCCTATGACATGGGGGCCCACACTCCAGAACGTTTAACAAAAAAAAGAATTTAAATAATAATAAGTAAAAATATTAATTAATTAATTATTTATTTAAGTAAATTAATTAACTTAATTAATTAGGTCTAATTAATCAAATAACAAAAGTAATTAAACTGTTAGTTAATTAATTAATCAGTCAATGACAGTGGGGCCCACCCCTAATTAATCCTGATTAGGTTAATTAATATGTTTAATTAATATGTGTCACTGACCAGTGGGACCCCCTGGTCAGGTTGACTAGTCTACCCCTGTTGACTGTTGACGTCAACATGACATCATGCTGATGTCATAAATCCAATTTCGAATTAAATTAAATAATTAATTAAATTCCAGAAATTAAGAAATTCTTTTGAAAATCATATCTTTTAATCCGTAACTCGGATGGAAAAACTTTGTACATGAAAGTTGCTCAGAACGACGAGACGAATCCGAATACGTAGCCTGTTCATCCGCCACATATCCCTAGCATAGCAAACACGCAACTTTTCCCCTCCGGTTCATCTGTTCGAAAACGTCAAACACCGGGAATACTTTCCCGGATGTTTCCCCCCTTCGCCAGTAGCACCTACTACTACGTTAGGTCACCTCTAGCACCTCGTAAGGCCATGTTACACTTTATGATGCTTGATTGCTCTGTTATTTATTGTGTTCCCCCTCCGTTACTTCTTTCCGGTAGACCCCGAGACTGCCGGTGACCCCCAGTTCGACTACGGTGTTGACGACACTTCCTTCTTGCCAGAGCAACCAGGCAAGCCCCCCCTTGATCACCAGATATCGCCTATTCTTCTCTATACTGCTTTCATTAGAGTAGTGTTGCATGTTACTGCTTTCGATTAATCCTATTTTGCTGCATAGCCTGTCATTGTTGCTACAATTGTTACCCTTACCTGCTATCCTACTACTTAGAATAGGATGCTAGTGTTCCATCAGTGGCCCTACTCTCTTGTCCGTCTGCCATGCTATACTACTAGGCCGTGATCACTAGGGAGGTGATCACGGGTATATACTATATACTTTATATACATGACACATGTGGTGACTAAAGTCGGGTCAGCTCGTTGAGTACCCGCAAGTGATTCTGATGAGGGGGCTGAAAGGACAGGTGGCTCCATCCAGGTAGAGGTGGGCCTGGGTTCCTGACGGCCCCCGACTGTTACTTTGTGGCGGAGCGATAGGGCAGGTTGAGACTACCTAGGAGAGAGGTGGGCCTGGCCCTGGTCGGCGTTCGCTGATACTTAACACGCTTAACGAGATCTTGGTATTTGATCTGAGTCTGGCCATTTGGTCTATACGCACTAACCAACTACGCGGGAACAGTTATGGGCACTCGACGTCGTGGTATCAGCCGAAGCCTTCGTGACGTCAGCGACGGAGCGACGCGCGCCGGATTGGACTTTAACGCCTGCTAGGCTAGGTCTGCTTCCGGCCGCCCTCGCAACATGCAGGTGTGCAATGGGCGATGGGCCCAGACCCCTGCGCCATAGGATTTAGACCGGCGTGCTGACCTCTCTGTTGTGCCTAGGTGGGGCTGCGACGTGTTGATCTTCCGAGGCCGGCCATGACCCAGGAAAGTGTGTCCGGCCAAATGGGATCGAGCGTGTTGGGTTATGTGGTGCACCCCTGCAGGGAAGTTTATCTATTCGAATAGCCGTGTCCCTCGGTGAAAGGACGACCCGGAGTTGTACCTTGACCTTATGACAACTAGAACTGGATACTTAATAAAACACACCCTTCCAAGTGCCAGATATAACCCGGTGATCGCTCTCTAACAGGGCGACGAGGAGGGGATCGCCGGGTAGGATTATGCTATGCGATGCTACTTGGTGAACTTACCATCTACTCTCTTCTACATGCTGCAAGATGGAGGTGGCCAGAAGCATAGTCTTCGACAGGATTATCTATCCCCCTCTTATTCTGGCATTCTGCAGTTCAGTCCACCGATATGGCCCTTTACACATATACCCATGCATATGTAGTGTAGCTCCTTGCTTGCGAGTACTTTGGATGAGTACTCACGGTTGCTTTTCTCCCTCTTTTCCCCCTTTCCCTTCTACCTGGTTGTCGCAACCAGATGCTGGAGCCCAGGAGCCAGACGCCACCGTCGACGACGACTCCTACTACACCGGAGGTGCCTACTACTATGTGCAGGCTGCTGACGACAACCAGGAGTAGTTAGGAGGATCCCAGGCAGTAGGCCTGCGCCTCTTTCGATCTGTATCCCAATTTGTGCTAGCCTTCTTAAGGCAAACTTGTTTAACTTATGTCTGTACTCAGATATTGTTGCTTCCGCTGACTCGTCTATGATCGAGCACTTGTATTCGAGCCCTCGAGGCCCCTGGCTTGTATTATGATGCTTGTATGACTTATTTATGTTGTAGAGTTGTGTTGTGATATCTTCCCGTGAGTCCCTGATCTTGATCGTACACATTTGCGTGCATGATTAGTGTACGATTGAATTGGGGGCGTCACAAGTTGGTACCAGAGCCAACTGCCTGTAGGAATCCCCCTTCCACACTCCTTGGCCAAAGTTGAGTCTAGTCGATGAAAACTGTTTTACTAACATGGCTGTGTAGCACATGGGCCCCGTCGCCATTGGGTGGTAGTAGGATCTTTTATTCCTCGTCTATACTCTGGGACTCTTATCTCTCTTCTACTCGGGTTAAATGGTTTTACTAACTCTAACTATAGGTTCTCGTAACTACTTCCTCCCGGAGAGCCACTCGATACAGGTGATCGCCTGATGCACCGAAGGATTTCGAAGATACTCTTCGATGTTCTCTCGAGAACTTTGTGCCCGTTGATTTTCAATTCCCTACCGTCGAAGTACCCTATGGATAAATACATGCACTTGTCATTCCTACTTTTATTCCTAGTTGATCTTGTTATTACAAGATACCCCGAAATACTCGCCGTTGTTCCGAGAATCCTTTGTGCCTACTGTCTTGCAGCTCCTTGTCGCCTGAATTCACCTACAAATTAATCCTCACACTTATCGAGGATTTGTTTCTCCCTAGTTGTTCAGGTGTTTCACAAAATTCTTCGAAATGTTATCCGATCTTTTGAGAACCCTCTGCAGCCTATGGCTCTTGAAATTCTTGTCTGCATGCATTATGGTTAATTCCAAATGCCTAGCATTATTCATTGACATCCTTTGTCACTATCATTTTGAGACCATTGATTCAATATGATGCGGATTCTCGCAATCATCAGTCGCAATTAGAATTCCTCCTTCCGGCTCAGACGTCATTTTTGAACATGAGCTGGTTCTTGACCAATCTGTTTGTCGTTGATTGTACCCTAAGCCTACTCAACTTATCCATCCTTAATCAGAGTGTTTGCCTCTGATCCCTTGATTTGGAAATTATGATTCTTTGCCTTTGAACTTTGAATTAGTCAGTTGTTTCTGCATTGATTCTTCCTCTGGTTGTGCGCCGATGCACACATGAGCTCCGTTATGGACCGTCGGGTCATTTGTTGAATTATCATCCGACAGTGTCCTTCGTATCCAAAAAATCTCAAGAAGTTCTTTCCCTGATACATAATGCCATTGATAAATCTTATTCTCTGTTTTGGCCAACCATGCTCTGCTCTCGAGCTGGTGATGTTTACTATGAAGTTTGTGGTATATGTTCCTAAGATGCCCCGATGGGTTGAACCAACGCCTTCCCTAATCTGTGTGAACCCGAAAGATTTCGTGGGTCATACTTATCTGGTATTGCACCAGGTAAACTTTCCACAACTAATGTCATTTTCGAAATACGAGAGGTCAATGTAAGGTTATGCATTGAGGAAGCGGGAGTCGACCTTGAACCTTTGTGTTCATGCCCATGGAAACGATGTAGAGCTTATCATGGTAGCTTCTCGTAACAATAATTATTCACTTGGCATAATTTGATCTTGTATCTATGATTTTGTCGTTTACAGTCGTGGTTCCGACCGTGATTGTTCTTCTTTGATCCCATTCTCGGACAAGTTAAAAGTACTTGCCTTCTACAGATCATTACGTCTGCTCAACCTCTAATTTGATCTACCTTCGAGTATTACCCCTGGTATCTCGAGGATCTCAACCCATTACACTACATCTTATGGATTTCTGATGAAGTATTACCTTTCCATGTCAGTCACCCCACAAGTTCTGGGTTGTCGTCAACCAAGAACACCGATTTGTGAATCAAATCAACACTGTGATTCAGTACTTCCGGTACTTTGTTGTTGAGAAGTTAATACTCCATCACGTCATTCCTAGCCTGATCGGCTACATCATTATCATGCTAATTTTAACCGTGCTACCTGATCCTTCTTCCCGGAGCAAAATTTTCGACAATGAACTAAGCTTACATCGATCTTCCTCGTCATATCATTTTGCCTTGAACAACAAGCTGGATTCCAAGTTTGAGACATACCCGTGGTTCCAATAACCTTTCGGTTCATCACTCCTTTGAATTGATGTCATCGCCGACCCATTACATCTTCATGAAACCTCTCGACAAATGTGTCGAGATCATCATCAACATTCTGGCATTTTCGTAACACAAAACTGGTTCATGATTTGTGTTGTACCTTGAGTTCCTTGCTATCCAACTTATGTTATGCTCTACCTTGGAGTATTACCATCGTTTACAACAAGAATGTAGTGGGAATTTCACCACCTCTTATGAATTATTGATGCAAGTAATACTTCTCACCATCACCTTTCCTTCTTGGTCCTCATGTTGATATTAACCGGGATACCAACAAGTGAACGATGCTGCTTGGATTCTGTACTTCTAGCAACCCTATTGCTTCGAAGTTAATGGTTGATAGTTCATTCTTAGACTGTTGGTTATTGAATCACCATTCTAACCTTGATCATTCTCCCTAAGCCCATATTTCGAGTGCACCTTTCAATCAATGTTTAATTGTGTATGTTTTCCTCGAGCATACATCATCATATCATTTGATCTGGCAAATGTTATCTCCTTGTTCACATAATTGTGGAGTTCCAACTTTTGGAAATATCGATGAATTGTCGCTGAATCCATAAGTCACCTCCTCACCTCTCCTTGGTTTAATGATGAACTCTTGTTTCGGAACTTGCTTCCATAGTTCAATTCCCGGGAATCTTACAATGTCATCTCGACAATTTGTGTTTCACCTTTCTTCTCAGGCTTCCCGAGTCTGAGTTATCCTGACACCAATCAGATCTGCATCTCGGTCAGATATGATGGTTGGAACCTTTTCCAAGAGTCATAACATTGGTCTTTATATCACCCGGTAAGGTGATGTCATGCCTAGCACACATGACCGGAGGACCTATTGTTATAGTATCCTCTTTAACAATATTACCCATTCTTTCGTGAGGAAATTGTAAGACTTATTCTATAAGTTGTTCCTGATGGATCCTTTGTGTATCCAAAGTTTGTTCTTTACCCAGTGACTATGTCAATGCTATCTCGAAACATGTCTGTGGTACTCCGATTTTCAACAAGAACATTTGAAGTCCAATGCTAAATGTTTCCTGCTTAATTATCCAAACACCGTTGTATGGGTAATGTCATGAAATTGCTCTTCCTTTACCTAAAGAGATTTCTACATTATATCCGTCATGGATATGATGCTCTGCTTGCCCTTGGGAAGGATATACCCTTGAAATATGTGTTTACACACATTTTTCTTTCCATTGTTCTGTTTAATCTGATGATCACCTTTTCCTTTCCATTGATTTATTTAATCTTTCTTGTGATCTATATCATCTAAGCAGTAATATTCTTCTGCATATGTAAACACCTTGGTGTACAACTGTGTTAGTAAGATCGTGTTACTATTGTTGATGACATTTCGGTAACCACCGATGGACGAGAACTTTGCCTATTGGTCCACCTCGTTTCAACGAGCAGGAAAATGGTTCTCTTCGTCCCTCGCCCTTGGTACCAACGATGCTACCAACATAACTGATCGGTTATTCTCTGACCTGCCTTGCTATCATGATCGTGCAGGATGTCACCGCTCTTTCTACTTTTAACCACATGGTGGGCCCATAACCCACAGTTTCACAGGATCGAAACCTGACTCTCCTGTACACCCTGTTGCCAAAGTTATTCCTAGTGATCTATTCTGGTATCAGACGCAATACTTATTCCCATTGCTCTGAACCCCCTTTCACATTTCGTATCAGGCAATGAACGATTGCCTACCCACTCGAAACTTCCCATGATACCTCCTTACTTTGCTCTCGATATTTTCTTAAGGTTTCAATTCGAGAGTTACTTTCCGCCACCTTCCCCGATGTCATCTGCCAGATAGTCAACCTTGTAAGGTCCGTTCTTCCAAAGTTACCCCTTGTCCTTTCGTAAGTACGATGAAATTTCCGAAGAAAGGATGATGATTTCATCATGATGACCTGAAGCAGTGGAATGAAGACATCAATGAAATGGATCGATCTCTTCGAGAAGAGCAACCAAGGCCGAGAAGATCCGTTAGAATTTCGTAACTAAACCTTCCCCCCTTTTCACTACCTCTTAAATCTCGGGACGAGATTTCTTGTAGTGGAGGAGAATTGTGATGCCCGGATAATTAGGCTACAATAATCCCACGTTAATGATGCCACGTCACCACGGTTACTGTTGTTAATCTCGTGTTAGTTCAAAATCGATTCGAAATTCAAACTTAAAATAAAGTCAAATGGTAAAGATTTTCAAATATTAAAACTAAAATGTTGGGGTGTTGCCAAATAATGCATAGGTAATTATTGTGGAGAAACCACATTTTTATAAAAGGTTTAAATGCACTTAAATGATTAAAACAGTAGGTAAAACTATTAAATAAATGCCTTTTGAATATTATAAAATGCTAAACTATTTTGATCAGGGCCAAAACTTTCTGTGAAAGTAGTTGGAATGGTAACTCTATTTTAGGTATGGGTTTTACTTTTTGTAAAACTATAAATTATTAAATAAATAAAAGAAAGCAGAAAATAAAAAGTAAAAATAAAACAAAACAATAAAGGAAAGGAAAACAGAGGACCTAACCTATTGGCCCATTTGGTCCACCTAACTAAAACAGGCCTAACCGGCCGAACCACCAACTCCCTTATCCCCCCACGTCCTGAAACCCTAACCCCCCCACCACGCACTCCCTCCCCCACTCGCTCTCTCCCCCACTCCCCCGATCCAGATCGGGATCAGGGCGACCACGCCCCCGCCCCTGTTGACTCCTCGCCCCTCCCGTCCCTCGCGCGACGCCCGCCGGAAACCGCGGCCACGCCTCGCGCCGACCGCGCCGCCGACTGGATCGCCACCTCGCCGTCGACCAGGACCACCTCGCCGGCCTGCCCCCGTCCTCCCCGCTGGTCTGCCTCCTCCACGACGCACCGTCTCCATCCTCCTCCTCACGCATCGCTGCCCCGTCCCTACGCACCGCGATGAGGACCCCGGTCCTCCTTCTTCCCGTGCCTCGCACCTCACCGTGGTGGCCCTCGCTTCGCCTCCCCTGCGTCGCTCCCTCGCCCGCGACGGCGCCATCCGCGCCCGCTGGACATCCGCGCGCTCACCGCCCCGGTCTACAGACGCGCCCCTGCCCCTCCTAGCTCGTCGTCGACCACGCCCCCTGCTCCGGCGGCGACCTTGGCTGCCCACCCGCGCCCAGCACCCATCGTCCTCGCGCCCTATGCGAGCCACGGCCGCAGCCCCTCGTGCGCGCCCCGCGCCACCACCTCCAGCCTGGCTGCGCCGCCCTGCTCCGGCCCGCCTCCCCTGCTCGCCGGGCCGACGGCTCATGCCGGCCGCGCCGCCCTCACCGCGCCGCTCCGGCGCCCTGTTGTTGGCCTGGGCGGGCGCCCGTTCGGGCTGGCGCCCGCACGCCCCACGCCCGCTATGGCCCCTGTGCCTATGACATGGGGGCCCACACTCCAGAACATTTAATAACAAAAAAAGAATTTAAATAATAATAATAAGTAAAAATATTAAATAATTAATTAATTAATTAGGTCTAATTAATCAAATAACTAAACTAATTAAACTGTTAGTTAATTAATTAATCAGTCAATGACAGTGGGGCCCACCCCTAATTAATCCTGATTAGGTTAATTAATATGTTTAATTAATATGTGTCACTGACCAGTGGGACCCCCTGGTCAGGTTGACCAGTCAACCCCTGTTGACTGTTGACGTCAGCATGACATCATGCTGATGTCATAAATCCAATTTCGAATTAAATTAAATAATTAAAAAAATTCCAGAATTAATAAATTCTTTTGAAAATCATATCTTTTAATCCGTAACTCGGATGGAAAAACTTTGTACATGAAAGTTGCTCAGAACGACGAGACGAATCCGAATACGTAGCCCGTTCATCCGCCACACATCCCTAGCATAGCAAACACACAACTTTTCCCCTCCGGTTCATCTGTTCGAAAACGTCAAACACCGGGAATACTTTCCCGGATGTTTCCCCCCTTCGCCAGTAGCACCTACTACTACGTTAGGTCACCTCTAGCACCTCGTAATGCCATGTTACACTTCATGATGCTTGATTGCTCTGTTATTTATTGTGTTCCCCCTCCGTTACTTCTTTCCGGTAGACCCCGAGACTGCCGGCGACCCCCAGTTCGACTATGGTGTTGACGACCCTTCCTTCTAGCCAGAGCAACCAGGCAAGCCCCCCCTTGATCACCAGATATCGCCTATTCTTCTCTATACTGCTTGCATTAGAGTAGTGTAGCATGTTACTACTTTTGGTTAGTCCGATTCTGCTGCATAGCCTGTCATTGTTGCTACAATTGTTACCCTTACCTGCTATCCTACTGCTTAGAATAGGATGCTAGTGTTCCATCAGTGGCCCTACTCTCTTGTCCGTCTTCCATGCTATAGTACTGGGCCGTGATCACTATGGAGGTGATCACAGGTATATACTATATACTTTATATACATGACACATGTGGTGACTAAAGTCGGGTCAGCTCGTTGAGTACCCGCAAGTGATTCTGATGAGGGGGCTGAAAGGACATGTGGCTCCATCCAGGTAGAGGTGGGCCTGGGTTCCTGACGGCCCCCGACTATTACTTTGTGGCGGAGCGACAGGGCAGGTTGAGACCACCTAGGAGAGAGGTGGGCCTGGCCCTGGTCGGTGTTCGCAGATACTTAACACGCTTAATGAGATATTGGTATTTGATCAGAGTCCGGCCATTTGGTCTATACGCACTAACCAACTACGCGGGAACAATTATGGGCACTCGACGTCGTGGCGGCGTGCGCTGGATTGGACTGGAACGCCTGCTACGCTAGGTCTGCTTCCGGCCGCCCTCGCAACGTGCAGGTGTGCAATGGGCGATGGGCCCAGACCCCTACGCCATAGGATTTAGACCGGCGTGCTGACCTCTCTGTTGTGCCTAGGTGGGGCTGCGACGTGTTGATCTTCTGAGGCCGGGCATGACCCAGGAAAGTGTGTCCAGCCAAATGGGATCGAGCGTGTTGGGTTATGTGGTGCACCCCTGTAGGGAAGTTTATCTATTCGAATAGCCGTGTCCCTCGGTAAAGGGACGACCCGGAGTTGTACCTTGACCTTATGACAACTAGAACTGGATACTTAATAAAACACACCCTTCGAAGTGCCAGATATAACCCGGTGATCGCTTTCTAACAGGGCGACGAGGAGGGGATCGCGTGGTAGGATTATGCTATGCGATGCTACTTGGTGAACTTACCATCTACTCTCTTCTACATGCTGCAAGATGGAGGTGGACAGAAGCGTAGTCTTCGACAGGATTAGTCTAACGCCCACGATGTGGCTATATCTCCCACGTGTCGAGGCACGACTTAGAGGCATAGCCGCATTGTGGTTTTGTCGCAAGAAGGGTCATCTTCACACAATCCCATGTAATGAACAAGAATGGGATAAAGAATTGGCTTACAATCACCACTTCACACAATACATAAATATAATCCATACATCATCCAAAATACACACATAGACCGTCTATGGTCAAGATCCAAATGAAAATAAGATAACCCCAAATGCTAGATCCCCGGTCATCCCAACTGGGCTCCACTACTGATCATCAGGAGAACACACATAGTAACGACCACGTTCCTCATCGAACTCCCACTTGAGGTCGATCCCATCATCTGCACTGGCATCGTCGGCACCTGCAACTATTTTGGAAGTATCTGGTGAGTCACGAGGACTCAGCAATCTCACACCCGCGAGATCAAGACTATTTAAGCTTATAGGAAAGGGTGGTAAAATGAGGTGGAGCTGCAGCAGGCACTAAGCATATATGGTGGCTAACATACGCAAATAAGAGCGAGAAGAGAAGCAACAGAACGGTCGTGAACTAGCAATGATCAAGAAGTGATCCTGAACCTCTACTTACGTCAAACATAACCCAGAAACCGTGTCCACTTCCCGGACTCCACCAAGAAGAGACCATCACGGCTACACACGCGGTTGATGCGTTTTAATTAAGGTCAAGTGTCAAGTTCTCTACAACCGGATATTAACAAAATCCCATCTGCCACATAACCGCGGGCACAGCTTTCGAAAGATAATACCCTGCAGGGGTGTCCCAACTTAGCCCATTATAAGCTCTCACGGTCAACGAAGGATATTCCTTCTCCCGGGAAGACCCGACCAGTCTCAGAATCCCGGTTTACAAGACATTTCGACAATGGTAAAACAAGACCAGCAAAGCCGCCCGAATGTGCCGACAAATCCTGATAGGAGCTGCACATATCTCGTTCTCAGGGCACACCGGATGAACACTACGTACAACTAAAACCAGACCTCGAGTTTCCCCGAGGTGGCGCTGCAAGTGGCTCTAGTTTGGACCAGCACTCAGAGGAACACTGGCCCGGGGGTTTAAAATAAAGATGACCCTTAAGTCTGCAGAACCCAAGGGAAAAAGGCTTAGGTAGGCAAATGGTAAAACCAAGGTTGGGCCTTGCTGGAGGAGTTTTATTCAAAGCGAACTGTCAAGGGGGTCCCATAAATCACCCAACCGCGTAAGGAACGCAAAATCAAGGAACATAACACCGGTATGACGGAAACTAGGGCGGCAAGAGTGGAACAAAACACCAGGCATAAGGCCGAGCCTTCCACCCTTTACCAAGTATATAGATGCATTAATTAAGATAAGAGATATTGTGATATCCCAACATAAACATAATCCAACATGGAGCAATCTTCATCTTCACCTGCAACTAGCAACGCTATAAGAGGGGCTGAGCAAAAGCGGTAACATAGCCAAACAAAGGTTTGCTAGGAAAGGTGACAAAGGTTAGAGGTGGTTTCATGGCAATTTGGGAGGCATGATATAGCAAGTGGTAGGTAACGCGGCATAGCAATAGAGCGAACAACTAGCAAGCAAAGATAGAAGTGATTTCAAGGGTATGGTCATCTTGCCTGAAATCCCGCTAGGAAGAAGAACGAGTCCATGAAGAAGACAAGCGGACGGAGTCGAACGAATCCTCACAACTCCGGAACGAAACCAAAGCTAACGAGAGAAGCAACCCGGAAAGAAACAAACAACATAGTAAACAACCAACACATACACATGGCATGATGCAAAAACAAATATGATGCATGTCCGGTTTAATGAGGCATGGCATGGCAAAGTGCAACAAACAACACTACAAATTAAGTGGAGCTCAGTATGCAACGAGTTGCATATTGACGAAACACCACATTTAATTATTTAGTTCTCTCTCGTTTATGTACCCAACAATATTAAATGTTATTAACCATGGCAAGAGGTGCATATGGAAACTAACTATTTAGGCAATTTTAAATGAGGCCGGAAATAACAAATAACAATTCCGGAAAATCCTCATGTGCATATTTTAGATTTGGTACTGTTCTGCCATAAACACAATTTTAATGTTGTTAAACAGCAAAATAAAGTGCACCATGTTAAACTAGGCATTTTCCTACCCCATTTACATATAAAGTTTATTCAATTCCGAGTTACGGTTAATTAGCTATGAAATAAATCATTTTAACATGGCATTCGAGCAAATTAAATAAATAGCACTTTAAACATATTAAACATGGTTGCAAGTAGCATATTATTAAACTACACAAATTTCTGAGCAATTTACATATTTAGATTATTTTAATCCGATGCACGGTTGTGAAGTTATTATATGCATGAAGACTAGGGACTTTTTTGTAAAACAAGCGCTCTCTGAATAATGCTAAAATCGCATGGACAAAAAAAACAGATCTGGGCCCAAAACGGAGATCAGGCCCAGGGCTAGGGGGGGGCTGCTCACATCGGGCCTTGGGGCCTTGGAGAGGGGCGCAGCCCACGCGAGCAGGGGAGGCCGCTCGGTCGATGTGGAGTCAGTCAACGCGAGGACGACGCGTCCTCGGTGTAGAGGAAGCAGGGGTGCGGCGTCACTGATGGTCAGCGGCGCAGCAGCGGGGTGACGGCCGCGGCAGGACTTGGCGACGGCGGAAGGAGGTCCGGCGGGGCGCGGGTCTCCAGGGCGTCGGATCCGGCCGGCATCGAGGAGCTCCGGGCGGCTGGACTCGTCTGTAGGCAACCAGAGAGGGAGGAGAGTCGGGTAAGAGAGATGAGAGAGCCAGAGGAAGGAGGAGACGAAGGAAAGGTGCAGCGGCCTGCTGGTGCTCGATGGCGACGGGACGAAGCAGCTTCGGCGGTGGCGCTCGCCGCCGGAGGGAGCTCCGGTGGTGTTGCGGCTTGCCGCGCGCGAAGGATGGAGGGGAACGAGGCAGGAGCTCAAGCTCCTGGCTGACGAGGGGAGCGAGGAGGTGGCGCACGAGGTCGGGCTCCAGGCGGTGCTCGGGCGCCGCGGACGAGGCGAAGGCCTCCGGCGAAGAACTCTGGGTGGCGGCGCAGCAAGAAGACGAACTTGGCGCGGGGTGCTGGTTCGGTCAGCCGGCGGCGGGGCTGCAATTTCTGGGCACGGAGGACAACGGTTGCGGGCGAAGACGGCTGCTGGAGGAGCTCCTCTCCTCGGCAGTTGGGCGACGGGGATTTGGCAAGAAGGAGGCATGGTCGCGGCCTGGTGCTGTAGAGGGAGGCGGCGACGGGGCGACGAGGCGACGAGGAGCGGGACGGGTGCTCCTCTCCTGATCCAGATTGGATCGAGGAAGCTGTGGCTGCGGGAGCTACAGGGGCACCTCTTGGACGTTGGATTTCGATCCAACGGTTCGGATGGATGGATCTGGAGTCTGGGGTGAACCGGGTGGTGGCTGAAAACGAGGAGAGAAGTGGCTGCGCAGGTGACGGCGGGGAGGATCCCGAGGTGGAGCTGGTTTGGCAGCGGGGTGAGGAAAATGAGGGAGTTGGTCTAGGGTTAGATTGTTTATATAGGTAGGGGATTAGGGTAGGGGCTAATCCGATGCTACGATCAAAATCGGATGGTCGGGAAAAAATATGCTAGGGAGTCCTAATAAGAAAACGGAGATGTTTTGTAGATGTTAGGGGATGATCCCGACCCAACGGTAACAACAAACCGGGTCGGGTACGGGACAACTTTCGGACGCGCGGGAGGGGTCGCGGGCTGACGAGAGAGGGTAGTTGGTTTGACAAGAGGGAACCGAAAACACGGTTGGTCTCGAAACGGTCAACGAAAGCAAGGGGAGGGCGCGGCAACTACTAGGGGATGCAAGTTTGAAAACAATGAAGCCAACAGAGTGCCGATGCAATGCAAATGATGCGATGATGAATGCAACACACAAATAAAACACAGCTGACTCGCAAAACAAGGAAGGCAAATGGAGCGCCGATCTCGGGGCATTACAACACTCCACCACTACAAGAGGATCTCGTCCCGAGATCTAGGATGGCACCGGAGAAAAGCGGAAGAGGAAGAGAAATGGTAAAACTAAGTTGCTTCTTCGACAAACGAGTGAAACCACGAACCTTGAGAGGTTGGACAACTTGAAAGAATGAATACAACGGAGACAAACAAGATTGCAAACACCCCTTTGGCAAAGAGGAACAAGGAACATCACGAGAACCTTGTAGGTTGAAAGACATGAATGGAAAAATCAATGAACGAGAAATTCTTTGAAACCACTCCGGTTTAAACAAAATAGAGAAAGAATGAGAGCGAAAAAGAAATCAGACAGCACTCCGGTAGAAAAGAGAAGGAAAACTTGATAAGATCAAAAGAACTTGAAACATATGACAACACTCCGGTTAAAACAAGATAAAGAAGGAATAAGAATGATATAATTTGGACAGCACTCCGACTGTAAATGGAAGGAATTGAACATGATCTTGACAAGATGAGAGGATACTCGATGAATTTAACAACACATTGCCTCCGTAACTAATGAAAGAATGGCACAAGGGGTAAGAAAGATTTCAGACAGCCCTCCTGTTGAGGAAGGAGACAAAACTTGATAAGATGAGAGAACTCGAATGAAAACACGACATTCCGGCTAAACGGATAAGAAAGGAAAAATTACATGATCTTGACAAAACAAGATGATTGGTCGAAGAGAGCAACATCACAATGCCTCCGGGATGAACGAATAGAAGATAGATCGCCGGAATAAGATAACGGAGAAGAAAATGACAACTTCTGCCACAGATGAGCTTGGAAAGTATCCTTCCAAGAAGGCTATAACGGAGTTGTTGGAAAAAACCAACAACAAAAGGATATGATCCTCGTGGGCTTATGGAGACATCTCAAAACATGAGGTGAAAATTTTGCCACTAACGAAAACAATTGCTTGCTTGAGATCAATGAAGAGATGAAATCTTCTCTCGCCGAGAGGATAGGAGAAAACTTGGATCATTGATAAGCACCATAATAGCAACATTCCTTAGGGAAGGCTTTAGGTGAAACATGACACAAGATAGATCCAACGAAGAGATTGGTGGATTTAAAATATCTCATTCTTGACAACATGTGAATCATGAAACGCGAACTCAAATTGTGAAGAATGACATAACACCACCTCAAAAGATAAGAGAAAGAATTGCACTTCGGAATGCAAGATGAAGAATACTTGAACTCCTCAAAACAAGACATGTGTTGAACACCATGTTAATTTTTGAGTATAGCCTGGCGGATCATAACTTCAAGAGAAATCTTGAAGAACAATTGAAAAATGAAAGGAATCCTTGACGAACCACCATGTAGAGCCTCCATGAAGAACTCCGGTAATAAAAGAATGATCAAACGAAATGGAAAGTTGAAAAGAACTCCGGGAGAAGCCTTGCAATGATTAGATGAAGCTTTGAAATGATATAATTGAAATAACTTGGAACTCCGGAAAGAAAAGATGAACAACTGAAATCAAGAATTTTGATGAACCTCTGGAAAGAAAAGATGGACAACATATAACTGAGATATTGATATCACGAACAAACTCCGGTTGAAAGAATTGAACACTTGGATGAAACAAGAACAAGAATTATGTTATGCGTATCCTTCACCAATATAAATTGATGACAAGCAACGGATTTTGGCATACTACTTATTCTCGTAGAAAGGATTAAGAGAGATATAGCGCAAACTTGAATAAGGTCTTCCACAAATCGTCGGTAGGATTTGAAAGAACGAATGAGTTGATACGATAACGAAGGAAGTGAAATGTTGAAGGAACCACCGTAAGAATTGAAATTGAAAGTAGCAAAGGCACAATTCACCGAGAAGATTTAGAAAAATGAATAAAGATACTTGACGGAATATAAATATATCAGAACGAAGAGATCACGAACTGATTAGAGGATATTTGAATGAAGCACCGGTAAGATTTGGAGAACGAGAGCTGAAAGCTGGAATGAATAATTATGACATGATGGCCTTTGGATGATCAAGAAACGAAAAGAACTCATGAAATGCTCCGTATGGGTATGAAAAGAATTCTCGCAATCGAAAACAATTATGAGAGGATGGCATAAGCTAGAACCATGAATCTTCAAGAGAGTGGACCAAGATTCAAGAGAAATTCTTCTTCGGTCTTCAAATGTTGAGAATGACGACGAGAAACACCACCATGAATTGTTGAGATACTCCGGGATGAAAATTAGAAAGGTTGAACCAACGATGAAAAGAATTTGAAAGATCTTGGAGAAAGAAATATGACTGATGATAAATCATTCTTATGTCAAACTTTGCAAAGAATTTGAGAATAACTCCGGAAAGAATCAGAAGAGTCAGGTAAGATCCTGGAAAAAGACCTGTGGGTTAGGGCCCACTCAGAAGAAACACCGTTGAAATGATTACTTGAAAAGGAGATTGCACCGGTTGAATTGAATGGCTCCAAAGAGATAACAACCTCGAGATAGCTTGAACGGATTGGGAATGGAAATGCAAGTCTCCTGAGATATCTTCAACACTCCGGAACACATGGAAAGCGAGAGGTGAATGATTAAGAGATACACCGGCATGAGAAAAACATTTGAAACAAGGAAAGGAATGTGACCAACATTGACGGCTTGAATTTAGTCTACCGGAGAAGAAAAAGAATGAAGAATGATAAACTTGAAGAACATCTTCATGAGAACCACCGGGTAAGAACATTGATTGAAAAGAATGAAGGGACTTCACGTGAATAAAATGGATACTTGGTTAAGACATCTGAGTCCTTGAAGAAAGAGGGTGGGAGGGCGGGAAAAAAACAAAGGCAACTTGGGCAGATGGAATGGACACCGTTGAGAAAACTTAGAATTGATCTTGCGAATGTTGGGATGACTGGATGCACTTGAAGAGAAGCACACCGGTTGGAAAGAATTGGGATGACAATCTCGATGATCAAGAAGGATTGGTATTCACATAGAAGTATGAGAACACCGCTTAGGAAAGGTAGGGAATCAACACATGAAAATGAAGCAACTCGAATACCACAACTTAAAACAAAACAAAGGATTGGCTCGCAGAATAAGCCGGAACAAACATATGATAGAGATTTTGTCCGAAATTTTTGTGGTGGGGCCCACACGGGCTCGATCGTACAACACCATCATGTACAAGGCAGTGCACATGACATATGAAGCGTCCCCGAGTCGGCATAGCCAAGGACTCTTTAAGACACTACGAGACCACTGTAAAACCAACCGTGGAAAAGCGGACCACTAGACGTCGAACCCCAATCTCATATCATGCATCTGTCGGAAAGATATCCTAGGAGCTATTTGAATTCCCACTTATAAACTCCCGAAACTTTCTGGTTATGCAATCTGGTGTTGGGGATACAGGGAACACAAAATATATCACCCAAACTAACAATCCCTAGATCCAGCTGTATCCATCCGTCAACACATAACCAAGAAACCTTTGGAAATCGTGTACCTCAACCTACGAAAAGCATCCGTTATACGAGTTATGGCAATACTCCCGAACTCCCGCCCCAGTACTGGGTGGCGTCGATGTGACACCCCAAAATTTTGGCCCTGTTTTATCTATTAAAATGTTGCCAAGAAATAAAACTTTTCCATTTTTGTCAAGTTTTACCTTTTGTGATTTTGGTTTTTTGCCTCTAGTGGAAAAAAAACCTTCAAAAGTATTATTGGACTTGAATACTCTCTTTTATAAAACAATTCCTCATCAGTGGATTTAATTTTTGCAAGATTTATTTTTCCTCAAAGCTTTAATTCCTTTTAAATGATTTCTTTTGCATTTGGAGCCTGTTTGCACTACAACCTTTTGACAAAGGCATTTAAAATTTCCACCAAAAGTTGGGGATGTCATGTGATGGTTCCACATCACTTTTATGCAAAAATACCTTCTGGCCATTGGAGATTTTGAGCTCTACACCAACTTTTCCAATCTGGTCCAGTGGACACTTTTGCACTACAACCCATTTAAATATTTCTTTAAAAATTCTTCCAAGTGTTTGGAGATGTCATGGATGCATACAATTCATCTTCAAGCAAAAACCCAGTGATGTTCTTTGAAAAATTTGAGTGGATCAACCTCTTTTGCATTCTGGTCCAAATTGGTGATTTGTACTGCAACCTTATTTTTCTTTGCTCTAGTAACCCTGAGCTTTTTCCTACTTGTAGCCCTCCCTTCATAACCCTTAAGTACAGGAGAGTGGACTCATTGGAGGTTTTGAAGTGCATGCTTTAAACCCTTTTTCTTTCTGTCCAAAACTAGAGTTTTGCAAAACTTGCACTAACAAGTTTCTGGTTTGGCCCAAGTGACCTTACCACCATCTCCTGCATCTAAAGAGACCCTGATCTGGAGATTTTGGCCACTCCAAGAGTTGCCTAAGTACACTTGGCATTCTGTCGAACACTTGGTGTGCACAGTCAGCTTGAGGCATGTTTTCTGCTTTGCACTGTGAACTTGCTCCAATGACCCAGCAACCATGTCCTCTGAGTGCTTTGCTACCCCTACCTCCGTCCTGTGCAGTGCCAGCTCCACCCTCGCGCTCTAGACCACACTATCATTGCGTCGAACACCTGCCGTGCGTGCTCTGGGCGCGCCTAGAGCGCATGTTTTCCACGCGCGCGCACTGAGCCGACACGCCGCACTCGACGCGACCCGTCCCTGGTCCCTACTGCATCGCTGAACCGTGCACTAGCTCGCTCCCTGCTCCACGGCATCTCTGGCGCCCTGCTGCGCCGCTGGCCGCGCCCTTGGCGGCACGCCGGCGTCAGCAGTGGCCTCTGCCATGTTCGGCACCGCCCAAACCACGCCAGCGCGCCAGCTGCCCCTGGGAATAGCTCGTGCTTATCCTCATGCTCGTCGGAACGCTTTCGTCGCCGCCACGATGCCCTGCCACTACAGGAAAGTGGTCGCCGGCGATCTTATCCTCGGCCACCGCGGGAGCCAGCCTCAAGCGCCTATTTAAAGGGAACCCCGAGCCTCTCCGAGCACTCAGGCGACATCAGACCCTCCCCGTAGAGCTCCCCTAGCAGTAGATTGACCGGAGAGGACCATCCTCTCCAACTCTGGCCAGTTCGGCCGCCGCTAAGCTCCGGTGCGATTCGTCGCAACCAGCCACCCTTTCGCCCAACCAGCACCACCAGTAGCTCCCTCTGGTCCTTGCGGAGCTGCCCAGCTACATAACTTCGATCGGGGACCACCGGAGCACAAAAAGCACTTCACCACCGTAGCCTCTCTCCGCCGGCGACTCCTTCCACCTCCGACGACCCAACAACCACCTAGGGGACCGCCTCGGTCTAGCCGTTCCATCCCCGCCCTTGGATGCCCGTGAGGCGCTGCCGCTCGTCGACGGCGACCGCCGGAGCCCCGCTCCCGTCGGGCAGAAGAGAGGAGAAGGAGGGAAGAACGGTCAAACCTGACCAGTGGGCCCTCTGGACCCACTGTCAGTGACCCGCGCGGCCGTCCTCTCTCTGTTAAAGTGAAGGCGCATAACTCCCGAGTGCGTCTCCTCCACTGCGAAAGCGTATTTCCTTCTGAATCGTTTTCTTTTCTGGTTTTATTTAAAAACAGAGGTTTGACCAAACTTTGACTGGCTCTAACTTTTAAAATAAAACTCCAAATGAGTTGATTCTTTTTCCTACCTCTCTCAAATTTCATCTAGTTTATTTTAAGATTTATTTCAAAAATATTTGAGACAACTTTTGGTACTGTGTTTGAAATATTTGTTATTTGTATGTTTTGCAAAATAGGATTTTGGAGAAAAGGGAAAGCCTCCAAAAAGTGCATCCTTTGCATACTCTTGAAGGCAAGAATTTCTGAACTCTGGCATAATATTTTGTTGTGGTGTTCTGATTCGATCACAACACCTTTTGACTTGGAGTATGCGTTTGCCTTATGTATCGATATAGTCTCGTACATGAGTACACTTTGGAGTTGCTTTGTGGTCAACAATGGATACACTAACGATTTGGATCATCGTCGTGAACTTCTCATGCATACCGGTAGGAAGCCGGGAAAGTCGTGGTCTTGGGTAGACACGAGCTTGTCCCTAGTCCCTCGTCGAGACGAGTATGCCCGGTATGGCATGGTGAGGCTCAAGGAGTGGTGATTTATTTCACCAGTGGTAATATTGTTGGAGAATTCTTGGGCCACCTGAGTCGGTTGTAGACCGAGTCTTGATCAATAGCTTCCTTATTTGTTGGTACCACCACTTGTCCCTGCAGGGGACATGGTATGGTTCAGTAAGTTGTCAACCCCTACGAAAGCACACACCGTACAGAGGGGCCATAGTGGAAGATACCGGAGGCCTCCGGTAGGCATGCCACTTGGTCAGGGGGCATGGGTGTTTCCGGTTGGGACCGAGAGGGGGGGCACCCCCTTAGAGCGCGCGAATAGAAAATTGATCCCATGCTACGTCGAGGTTGTAGCCTCCCCACTTAGAGTTTTGCTTGGCAGGTGTCGTGGGTGATTCTAGACACCGGTGAGTTAAGCTGGTGTGTGCAGGTCAGGCGTGTTTTCAATTAAAAGACCGTAGACGGAATTAGTCCCGAGGGACTAAGTAAACCCGTTACTCGTGGAAAATGGTACTCCCTCTGCAGAGGATATATCCTGTTGGATAGTCATGTTCTTGAGTAAGGACCACAGTCTGAGTTGAATTCAGTAATGGTATTCGGATGGAGAACGATTTAACTAGAACTCAGTAACGGTATTCGGATGGAGACACGGCTAACTGTATCGTAGTAACGGTATTCGGATGGAGATACGGCTTGACTAAATTATCGGTTTTCGGATGGAGAAACGACTGTACTAAATATTGTTTATGATTGTGGCACATATGGATTGTGATCTTCATTATTTTGGACTAACCATTTACATTATGTATGTTTTTTGAGTATTCCGGGGATGGTTCTACCTCCTGGATATTCACCGTGATTATTC
Source organism: Aegilops tauschii subsp. strangulata (assembly GCF_002575655.3). Lineage (NCBI taxonomy): Eukaryota > Viridiplantae > Streptophyta > Magnoliopsida > Poales > Poaceae > Aegilops > Aegilops tauschii. The sequence goes on from NC_053041.3 coordinate 304,030,465, forward strand.
TCTTATAAGCCCTTTCTGTGGTGTCGCTCAGACGCCCGACTGCGGCATGCTTGTTGTTCTTTTACCTGTTATAAGCCCTTTATGTGGTGTCGCCCCGACGCCCGACTGCGGCATTATTATTCTTGCAGTTTCCTCTCGAGGTGTCATTCAGACCCTCGTTTGGCACCAGTATTACTATTCTTGCAGTTTCCGCTCGAGGAGTCTTTCAGACCCTCGTTTGGCACCCAGTACTTTACTTTGGATTATTTATAACCATATGTGTGCATCTTGGTTTTTCGTATATTTCGTGACAGACGTGTGATCACATGATAATCCGGAGCATGTCCTAATATTTTATACCCGTTTTCTTAATGTTTGCGAGTACATTCAAATGTACTCACTGGCTTGTCCCTGGCTATTGTCTGGCCAGATTCCTCGCTTGGAGATAAGCATCGCGGTGACAACCTCGGAACCTACGTGTTGACATGTGCAGCCTCGCGAAGATAGGAGTTATCCTGGTCAGCTGTTCTTGTGGGAAATGGAGTCCCATAGATGCAGATGTATCCAACCGCTTCCGCCCTCTACCATCAGAAACCAAGTGTTGTACTCCTAGGCCTCAATGGTCTTGTACTACATATTTTTGTACTTGCTTGGATTTTCTTGTATCAAGTTGGTACCTCATCAGCTAACAGTAATCCTGGGGCTGGTGAGCACACAGGCCGTTTTTCTGGGAATTTATATCCCAAAAATCCGGTCGTGACAGACTTGGTATTAGAGCCAGGCTGACCATTGGCTAATCCTATCTTAGCCAGGTCAATAAACCTAGGTTAACCAAACCACCAGACCTCAGCCTAGCCCGTCGATCACGCGCCAGTGACCGACACCCAACCAGTCTCTATCGAAAGCGTGCAGAGGAAGACTCCGTCCCCTTTCCCTATAAAAAGGGCACGCTAGCCTCAATCACAGCCCAGCCTCTTTCCCCAAACCCAGCCACGATGCCTGGCCCCATTGTTCACAATGAGACCACAGCGACCAACCTTGGAGGTTTTGTGACCGTGCTCGCAAACCTCACCCGCCGTGCCTATGCGTTAGAAGAGCCTCCTGAGTATGTTGTGTACCAGGGACCCATGTACGGTGAAAGCCGTCAGTACTGGGCCACTGTGCACATCTACGGTAGGGGTCTGTCGCCAGAACGCCCCTACAGGTTCACTGGGAGGACAACTTCCTTTGAGCCACAGGCCATCCAACTGGCAGCCCGCGAAGCTATAGTTCAACTCCGGCACTTGTCGCCCAGAGTTAACTGTCGCTCGTTCTACTACTACCCCAGTCGTGACGGGTATGGTAGGCCGCCCCAGGTTGCCAATGGAGACCACGAGACGGATCCAGCACTATTGCATCTGGTGCGCTATGTAAGCGCACTAGAGCAACTGTTCGATCAGGTCACTCTCGATCTGATCGCAGCTCGTGGAGAGCTGGTTCGCCGAGCCCCGGCGAGAAGAGAAGCGGAGCCCGACGCCGACAACCCAGTCGTGCTGTTCGGACACCCGATCGATCCCTTGAGGTCTGCGCCAACCCTCAACCAGAGCACTTTGGTGACCCCAGAAGCGCTTCGTCGCCTTTTGGGAACCCATTCCAACGGGATTGTGGCCAACAACCCCCGCGATGGTCATCACCATTTCCCCGACCCTGCAGCACCTCAGCCTCAGCCAGCAAATCCCGACGGTGAGAACCATGGAGAGGCATCGGCGTCCACAAGGCCAGCCCACTTAGACATTAACGTAGTAGAATAAGTCGCTCGAGTTGTATCGAGCCTTAGTTTTCCTACGCTTTGTAATGATGTGGTCTTGTATCGCTTTTATTACACGCTGTCCGCTTGAGCGCCCTTTTTGTTGGAGTAGTAGCTGTGCATGTGTACGTTGGCGTACAGTTGCTTTTTTTTAAATTTCGGGCGCAGCTACCAAGACCAACCCCCATCGGCACCCACAGTAATGCGTCACATTTATGTGATGGGTATACCTGTGGTTTTTGACCGGAGGACAGGATCGGCAGCCAGTTACCCTTCACCCCGGTAGATAACCCAGCCCCGGTGCTATATAAAGGCCACTTCGTGAACTTGCCGAGCACCCCTCATCTTTGTGCGCAGCACTCACAGCCATTCCTTGCCATGTCGACCCCCAGTATTTATCTGAGGACCCCAGACGCAACCTCGGGCAGTTTTGTAAGATTATTGTGGGACTTTACGTGCAGTACCATGAGTGCCACCCATCCACCCCAGTACGAGTTGCTCAAATCAAGGATCACCCCTTCCACCTCGAAATATTGGGCAGTGGTGCACATCCCTCCCGCCTACCCAAACCAAGATCCCACGGAAGTCTCCTTCGTGGGGAAATCCATGCCGACTCCGCATATGGCTATAGAAGCTGCTACGTACGAGGCGCTCACTCGTCTTCGATTCGCAGTACCCTATGCCAGCGAGCGAGGATACTATTATTTTCCGAGTCGTGCAGCACCCGGAGAAGTTGCATCTTTTCCCGGTGGGCGCATTGAGAGAGATCCAGTACTGGCCAACCTTGCCCAGTACGTTATCGCTCAGGAGCGTTTAACTCAGCGGGTGATGGGTTATCTCCAGAGCCTCGCTGATTTAAATCCTCGGATCGCTATTGGCAGACCACTGAGGCCTGACCAAGAAGGGCGCATTCATCGACTGGTCAACCCGCTTCCCCTTATAGAAGAGGAGTGTGCCCCAGTGCCAGAGGCGTTTTCTCAGGACCCTGTCTTTTTACCGTTTTCTTTGTAAACGCCTCCAATGTATTTATTGTCCCAGTACCTGTATTTATGTGTTGCAACATGTTCGTAAAATTTTTGTGCGACAGGTCCGATTTTCTTTGGTTCCTGTATGTGAGCAGTTTTACCGCTGTTAGTTTTGTTTTAATTATTTTCTTTTTCTCTCGCAACATGTTTATGAGGAGATTTCTTTCCCCGAGTTATTGCTGCGTATATATATTTTCACGACATAGATTTTTATTCGCACGTCATCGTAACAGCAAACTCTCAGCAGCCACCACTCGACCTCGAGCACTATTACAAATCCTCGAGCACATTTTGCGCCTACCTAGCCACCCTCGAGGACGCCACAATCTCAGCTAGAGAGGTTTGTGAGTGTTCATTCGAGCGCGAGCTGCCCCAACACACCGATAGCAATCAGCCCCGATGCCGCACCTAATCCACGTGATCGCCGCCACCGCGGAGAGCTAACACTCGTGCGGCAGCATCATGACGATCATCCAGGATCATCGCGCACAGGAGCACGGAGAACCCCAGCAGCACCGCCAAGCTTCCACACACCAGGACCACATACCAGTCCGGCATTGCCTCTGCCATTAGAGCCTCGGCTCGAGCTCCTGCTAGCAGCAATGGAGGAGATGGAAGGAGGAGTAGGAACAAGGCCGGGTGTGAGGAAGAAGAGAGGAGCACCGCGATCGTTTTATAGCCCGAGATCGGTGTACGGTGGGCGAGGTCCACCAGCGCCACTCGTCGCTCGACCGCCGGTGTTCGGAGGCGAGTCTGCGAGCAGTGCCGACAACGCACTGGCCCGCGAGGTGAGTGCACGCTGCACCGGCAGCTAGCACGCCGCGCACTACCACGGTACGGCCTCGATGCCCTACGAGCTAGGCATCACCGGTGGAGGAAGCGCGGGAGAACGCGCGAGAGAGAAGAGAGAGCCAGAGGTAGGAGAAGAGGCCGACAGTGGGCCCTGGGTCCACCAGTCAGCCAAAGAGAGCACTGTGCTCTCGGGTGCAACCAGCGTATTTTAGTAATTTAGAATTTATTCTAAATTACTGTATCCGCGTAGAAATATCTCGTTTTCCCTAACCGTGGATTTTTCCACACTACGCCAGTGTACCACACTGTGGTTTTACACCACTTATTGCCCTCTCACTGTAGCCGTTTTGTTTTTGTGCAATTGAAGGATTTCTTTGATAAAAACAAATTTATTTCAAAACAGTTCTTGTCCAAAACAGCTTTTTAACGAATCTCGAGGACGAGATTTTTCTTAAGGGGGGTAGTGTTGTGACACCCCAAAATTTTGGCCCTGTTTTATCTATTAAAATGTTGCCAAGAAATAAAACTTTTCCATTTTTGTCAAGTTTTACCTTTTGTGATTTTGGATTTTTGCCTCTAGTGGGAAAAAAAAACCTTCAAAAGTATTATTGGACTTGAATACTCTCTTTTATAAAACAATTCCTCATCAGTGGATTTAATTTTTGTAAGATTTATTTTTCCTCAAAGCTTTAATTCCTTTAAAATGATTTCTTTTGCATTTGGAGCCTGTTTGCACTACAACCTTTTGACAAAGGCATTTAAAATTTCCACCAAAAGTTGGGGATGTCATGTGATGGTTCCACATCACTTTTATGCAAAAATACCTTCTGGCCATTGGAGATTTTGAGCTCTACACCAACTTTTCCAATCTGGTCATTTAAATATTTCTTTAAAAATTCTTCCAAGTGTTTGGAGATGTCAGTGGATGCATACAATTCATCTTCAAGCAAAAACCCAGTGATGTTCTTTGAAAAATTTGAGTGGATCAACCTCTTTTGCATTCTGGTCCAAATTGGTGATTTGTACTGCAACCTTATTTTTCTTTGCTCTAGTAACCCTGAGCTTTTTCCTATTTGTAGCCCTCCCTTCAAAACCCTTAAGTCCAGGAGAGTGGACTCATTGGAGGTTTTGAAGTGCATGCTTTAAACCCTTTTTCTTTCTGTCCAAAACTGGAGTTTTGCAAAACTTGCACTAACAAGTTTCTGGTTTGGCCCAAGTGACCTTACCACCATCTCCTGCATCTAAAGAGACCCTGATCTGGAGATTTTGGCCACTCCAAGAGTTGCCTAAGTACACTTGGCATTCTGTCGAACACTTGGTGTGCACAGTCAGCTTGAGGCATGTTTTCTGCTTTGCACTGTGAACTTGCTCCAATGACCCAGCAACCATGTCCTCTGAGCGCTTTGCTACCCCTACCTCCGTCCTGTGCAGTGCCAGCTCCACCCTCGCGCTCCACGGCAGGAGATGGTCATTGCGTCGAACACCTGCCGTGCGTGCTCTGGGCGCGCCAGAGCGCTCGTTTTGCACGCGCGCGCACTGAGCCGACACGCCGCACTTCCGCACTCGACGCGACCCGTCCCTGGCCCCTACTGCATCGCTGAACCACGCACTAGCTCGCTCCCTGCTCCACGGCATCTCTGGCGCCCTGCTGCGCCGCTGGCCGCGCCCTTGGCGGCACGCCGGCGTCGGCAGTGGCCTCTGCCATGTTCGGCACCGCCCAAACCACGCCAGCGCGCCAGCTGCCCCTGGGAATAGCTCGTGCTTATCCTCATGCTCGTCGGAACGCTTTCGTCGCCGCCACGATGCCCTGCCACTACAGGAAAGTGGTCGCCGACGATCTTATCCTCGGCCACCGCGGGAGCCAGCCTCAAGCGCCTATTTAATGGGAACCCCGAGCCTCTCCGAGCACTCAGGCGACATCAGACCCTCCCCGTAGAGCTCCCCTAGCAGTAGATTGACCGGAGAGGACCATCCTCTCCAACTCCGGCCAGTTCTGCCGCCGCTAAGCTCCGGTGCGATTCGTCGCAACCAGCCACCCTTTCGCCCAACCAGCACCACCAGTAGCTCCCTCTGGTCCTTGCGGAGCTGCCCAGCTACCCAACTTCGATCGGGGACCACCGGAGCACAAAAAGCACTTCGCCACCGTAGCCTCTCTCCGCCGCGGAGCTCGCCGCCGGCGACTCCTTCCACCTCCGACGACCCAACAACCACCTAGGGGACCGCCTCGGTCTAGCCGTTCCATCCCCGCCCTTGGATGCCCGTGAGACGCTGCCACTCGTCGACGGCGACCGCCGGAGCCCCGCTCCCGTCGGGCAGAAGAGAGGAGAAGGAGGGAAGAACGATCAAACCTGACCAGTGGGCCCTCTGGACCCAGTGTCAGTGACCCGCGCGGCCGTCCTCTCTCTGTTAAAGTGAAGGCGCATAACTCCCGAGTGCGTCTCCTCCACTGCGAAAGCGTATTTCCTTCTGAATCGTTTTCTTTTCTGGTTTTATTTAAAAACAGAGGTTTGACCAAACTTTGACTGGCTCTAACTTTTAAAATAAAACTCCAAATGAGTTGATTCTTTTTCCTACCTCTCTCAAATTTCATCTAGTTTATTTTAAGATTTATTTCAAAAATATTTGAGACAACTTTTGGTACTGTGTTTGAAATATTTGTTATTTGTTTGTTTTGCAAAATAGGATTTTGGAGAAAAGGGAAAGCCTCCAAAAAGTGCATCATTTGCATACTCTTGAAGGCAAGCATTTCTGAACTCTGGCATAATATTTTGTTGTGGTGTTCTGATTCGATCACAACACCTTTTGACTTGGAGTATGCGTTTGCCTTATGTATCGATATAGTCTCGTACATGAGTACACTTTGGAGTTGCTTTGTGGTCAACAATGGATACACTAACGATTTGGATCATCCTCTTGAACTTCTCATGCATACCGGTAGGAAGCCGGGAAAGTCGTGGTCTTGGGTAGACACGAGCTTGTCCCTAGTCCCTCGTCGAGACGAGTATGCCCGGTATGGCATGGTGAGGCTCCAGGAGTGGTGATTTATTTCACTAGTGGTAATATTGTTGGAGGATTCTTGGGCCACCTGAGTCGGTTGTAGACCGCGTCTTGATCAATAGCTTCCTTATTTGTTGGTACCACCACTTGTCCCTGCAGGGGACAGGGTATGGGTCAGTAAGTTGTCAACCCCTACGAAAGCACACACCGTACAGAGGGGCCATAGTGGAAGATACCGGAGGCCTCCGGTAGGCATGCCACTTGGTCAGGGGGCATGGGTGTTTCCGGTTGGGACCGAGAGGGGGGCACCCCCTTAGAGCGCGCGAATAGAAAATTGATCCCATGCTACGTCGAGGTTGTAGCCTCCCCACTTAGAGTTTTGCTTGGCAGGTGTCGTGGGGTGATTCCAGACACCGGTGAGTTAAGCTGGTGTGTGCAGGTCAGGCGTGTTTTCAATTAAAAGACCGTAGACGGAATTAGTCCCGAGGGACTAAGTAAACCCTTACTCGTGGAAAATGGTACTCCCTCTGCAGAGGATATATCCTGTTGGATAGTCATGTTCTTGAGTAAGGACCACAGTCTGAGTTGAATTCAGTAATGGTATTCGGATGGAGAACGATTTAACTAGAACTCAGTAACGGTATTCGGATGGAGACACGGCTAACTGGATCGTAGTAACGGTATTCGGATGGAGATACGGCTTGACTAAATTATCGGTTTTCGGATGGAGAAACGACTGTACTAAATATTGTTTATGATTGTGGCACATATGGATTGTGATCTTCATTATTTTGGACTAACCATTTACATTATGTATGTTTTTTGAGTATTCCGGGGATGGTTCTACCTCCTGGATATTCACCGTGATTATTCTCTTATAAGCCCTTTCTGTGGTGTCGCTCAGACGCCCGACTGCGGCATGCTTGTTGTTCATTTACCTGTTATAAGCCCTTTATGTGGTGTCGCCCCGACGCCCGACTGCGGCATTATTATTCTTGCAGTTTCCTCTCGAGGTGTCATTCAGACCCTCGTTTGGCACCAGTATTACTATTCTTGCAGTTTCCGCTCGAGGAGTCTTTCAGACCCTCGTTTGGCACCTAGTACTTTACTTTGGATTATTTATAACCATATGTGTGCATCTTGGTTTTTCGTATATTTCGTGACGGACGTGCGATCACATGATAATCCGGAGCATGTCCTAATATTTTATACCCGTGTTCTTAATGTTTGCGAGTACATTCAAACGTACTCACTGGCTTGTCCCTGGCTATTGTCTTGGCCAGATTCCTCGCTTGGAGATAAGCATCGCGGTGACAACCTCGGAACCTACGTGTTGACATGTGCAGCCTCGCGAAGATAGGAGTTATCCTGGTCAGCTGTTCTTGTGGGAAATGGAGTCCCATAGACGCAGATGTATCCAACCGCTTCCGCCCTCTACCATTAGAAACCAAGTGTTGTACTCCTAGGCCTCAATGGTCTTGTACTACATATTTTTGTACTTGCTTGGATTTTCTTGTATCAAGTTGGTACCTCATCAGCTAACAGTAATCCTGGGGCTGGTGAGCACACAGGCCGTTTTTCTGGGAATTTATATCCCGAAAATCCGGTCGTGACAGTCGAGGTGATCTCACCAACAAGTACATAAAAAAGATTTCGATGTCGGCGAAACTCAGGTATTCCAGAACTGCAACGATAAAATTGTGACGACAAGACCTCGGAGCTCAACTCCCCGGGACACTGCCACAACCCCTAAATGTCAGGAGGCACCAAGAACAATGTTCTCATCACAAAACCATCGGAACGATTCCAAGATACCCGCGTGATCCTAATTTTTTTTGTCAAATTTTAGGAGAGAAGAGTCAAAACTTCTACGTCAGGAGACCTCACCAGAGCGACGAAGGGACTGAGGAGTAAAAAGAATCCTACTCTCCGATATATATAATCCCAAGACTCGAAACATTTTTGTTCTAGACTCAACAACGCCAGCGATTCGATCAAGCAGGGGGCTCCTAAGTCGGGGATGGCTTTGATACCAACTTGTAACGCCCACGATGCGGCTATATCTCCCATGTGTCGAGGCACGACTTAGAGGCATAACCGCATTGTGGTTTTGTCGCAAGAAGGGTCATCTTCACACAATCCCATGTAATGAACAAGAATGGGATAAAGAGTTGGCTTACAATCGCCACTTCACACAATACATAAATATAATCCATACATCATCCAAAATACACACATAGACCGTCTACGGTCAAGATCCAAATAAAAATAAGATAACCCCAAATGCTAGATCCCCGATCGTCCCAACTGGGCTCCACTACTGATCATCAGGAAAAGACACATAGTAACGACCACGTTCCTCATCGAACTCCCACTTGAGGTCGATCCCATCATCGACACCTGCAACTGTTTTGGAAGTATCTGGTGAGTCACGAGGACTCAACAATCTCACACCCGCGAGATCAAGACTATTTAGTCTTATAGGAAAGGGTTGTAAAATGAGGTGGAGCTGCAGCAGGCACTAAGCATATATGGTGGCTAACATACGCAAATAAGAGCGAGAAGAGAAGCAACGGAACGGTCGTGAACTAGCAATGATCAAGAAGTGATCCTGAACCTCTACTTACGTCAAACATAACCCAGAAACTGTGTTCACTTCCCGGACTCCGCCGAGAAGAGACCATCATGGCTACACACGCGGTTGATGCGTTTTAATTAAGGTCAAGTGTCAAGTTCTCTACAACCGGATATTAACAAATTCCCATCTGCCACATAACCGCGGGCACGGCTTTCGAAAGATAATACCCTGCAGGGGTGTCCCAACTTAGCCCATTATAAGCTCTCACGGTCAACGAAGGATATTCCTTCTCCCGGGAAGACCCGATCAGTCTTAGAATCCCGGTTTACAAGACATTTCGACAATGGTAAAACAAGATCAGCAAAGCCGCCCGAATGTGCCGACAAATCCTGATAGGAGCTGCACATATCTTGTTCTCAGGGCACACCGGATGAACACTACGTACAACTAAAACCAGACCTCGAGTTTCCCCGAGGTGGCGCTGCAAGTGGCTCTAGTTTGGACCAGCACTCAGAGGAACACTGGCCCGGGGGTTTAAAATAAAGATGACCCTTGAGTCTGCAGAACCCAAGGGAAAAAGGCTTAGGTAGGCAAATGGTAAAACCAAGGTTGGGCCTTGCTGGAGGAGTTTTATTCAAAGGGAACTGTCAAGGGGGTCCCATAAATCACGCAACCGCGTAAGGAACGCAAAATCAAGGAACATAACACCAGTATGACGGAAACTAGGGCGGCAAGAGTGGAACAAAACATCAGGCATAAGGCCGAGCCTTCCACCCTTTACCAAGTATATAGATGCATTAATTAAGATAAGAGATATTGTGATATCCCAACATAAACATAATCCAACATGGAGCAATCTTCATCTTCACCTGCAACTAGCAACGCTATAAGAGGGGCTGAGCAAAAGCGGTAACATAGCCAAACAAAGGTTTGCTAGGAAAGGTGACAAAGGTTAGAGGTGGTTTCATGGTAATTTGGGAGGCATGATATAGCAAGTGGTAGGTAACGCGACATAGCAATAGAGCGAACAACTAGCAAGCAAAGATAGAAGTGATTTCGAGGGTATGGTCATCTTGCCTGAAATCCCGCTAGGAAGAAGAACGAGTCCATGAAGAAGACAAGCGGACGGAGTCGAACGAATCCTCACAACTCCGGAACGAAACCGAAGCTAACGAGAGAAGCAACCCGGAAAGAAACAAACAACATAGTAAACAACCAACACATACACATGGCATGATGCAAAAACAAATATGATGCATGTCCGGTTTAATGAGGCATGGCATGGCAAAGTGCAACAAACAACACTACAAATTAAGTGGAGCTCAGTATGCAACGAGTTGCATATTGACGAAACACCGCATTTAATTATTTAGTTCTCTCTCGTTTATGTACCCAACAATATTAAATGTTATTAACCATGGCAAGAGGTGAAGCATATGGAAACTAACTATTTAGGCAATTTTAAATGAGGCCGAAAATAACAAACAACAATTCCGGAAAATCCTCATGTGCATATTTTAGATTTGGTACTATTCTGCCATAAACACAATTTTAATGTTGTTAAACAGCAAAATAAATGCACCATGTTAAACTAGGCATTTTCCTACCCCATTTACATATAAAGTTTATTAAATTCCGAGTTACGGTTAATTAGCTATGAAATAAATCATTTTAACATGGCATTCGAGCAAATTAAATAAACAACACTTTAAAAATGTTAAACATGGGTGCAAGCAGCATATTATTAAACTACACAAATTTCTGAGCATTTTACATATTTAGATTATTTTAATCCGATGCACGGTTGTGAAGTTATTATATGCATGAAGACTAGGGACTTTTCTGTAAAACAAGCGTTCTCTGAATAATGCTAAAATCGCATGGACAGAAAAAAAACAGATCTGGGCCCAAAACGGAGATCAGGCCCAGGGCGGGGTGGGGGGTGCTCACATCGGGCCTTGAGGCCTTGGAGAGGGGCGCAGCCCACGCGAGCAGGGGAGGCCGCTCGGTCGATGTGGAGTCAGTCAATGCGAGGACGACGCGTCTTCGGTGCAGAGGAAGCAGGGGAGCGGCGTCACTGATGGTCAGCAGCGCAGCAGCGGGGTGACAGCCGCGGCAGGACTTGGCGATGGCGGAAGGAGGTCCGGCGGGGTGCGGGTCTCCAGGGCGTCGGATCCGGCCGGCGTCGAGGAGCTCCGGGCGGCTGGACTCGTCTGTAGGCAACCAAAGAGGGAGGGGAGTTGGGTAAGAGAGATGAGAGAGCCAGAGGAAGGAGGAGACGAAGGAAAGGTGCAGCGGCCTGCTGGTGCTCGATGGCGACGGGATGAAGCAGCTTCGGCGGTGGCGCTCACCGGCGGAGGGAGCTCCGGTGGTGTTGCGGCTTGCCACGCGCGAAGGACGGAGGGGAATGAGGCAGGAGCTCGAGCTCCTGGCTGACGAGGGGAGCGAGGAGGTGGCGCACGAGGTCGGGCTCCAGGTGGTGCTCGGGCGCCGCGGACGAGGCGAAGGCCTCCGGCGAAGAAAACTCCAGGCGGCGGCGCAGCAAGAAGACGAACTTGGCGCGGGGTGCTGGTTCGGTCAGCCGGCGGCGGGGCTGCAATTGCTGGGCACGGAGGACGATGGCTGCGGGCGAAGACGGCTGCTGGAGGAGCTCCTCTCCTCGGCACTTGGGCGACGGGGATTTGGCGAGGAGGAGGCGTGGTCGCGGCCTGGTGCTGCAGAGGGAGGCGGCGACGGGGCGACGAGGCGACGAGGAGCGGGACGGGTGCTCCTCTCCTAATCCAGATTGGATCGAGGAAGCTGTGGCTGCGGGAGCTACAGGGGCACCTCTTGGACGTTGAATTTCGATCCAACGGTTCGGATGGATGGATCTAGAGTCTGGGGTGAACCGGGTGGTGGCTGAAAACGAGGAGAGAAGTGGCTGCGCAGGTAATGGCGGGGAGGATCCAGGAGTTGGTCTAGGGTTAGATTGTTTATATAGGTAGGGGATTAGGGTAGGGGCTAATCCGGTCCTACGATCAAAATCAGACGGTCGGGAAAAAATATGCTAGGGAGTCCTAATAAGAAAACGGAGATGTTTTGTAGATGTTAGGGGATGATCCGGACCCAACAGTAACAACAAACCGGGTCGGGTACGGGACAACTTTCGGACGCGCGGGAGGGGATCGCGGGCTGACGAGAGAGGTTAGTTGGTTTGACAAGAGGGAACCGAAAACACGGTTGGTCTCGAAACGGTCAACGAAAGCAAGGGGAGGGCGCGGCAACTACTAGGGGATGCAAGTTTGAAAACAATGATGGCAACAGAGTGCCGATGCAATGCAAATGATGCGATGATGAATGCAACACACAAATAAAACACAGCTGACTCGCAAAACAAGGAAGGCAAACGAAGCGTCGGTCTCGGGGCGTTACAACTAGCTATCCCCCTCTTATTCTGGCATTCTGCAGTTCAGTCCACCGATATGGCCCTTTACACATATACCCATGCATATGTAGTGTAGCTCCTTGCTTGCGAGTACTTTGGATGAGTACTCACGGTTGCTTTTCTCCCTCTTTCCCCCTTTCCCTTCTACCTGGTTGTCGCAACCAGATGCTGGAGCCCAGGAGCCAGACGCCACCGTCGACGACGACTCCTACTACACCGGAGGTGCCTACTACTATGTGCAGGCCGCTGACGACGACCAGGAGTAGTTAGGATGATCCCAGGCAGGAGGCCCGCGCCTCTTTCGATCTGTATCCCAGTTTGTGCTAGCCTTCTTAAGGCAAACTTGTTTAACTTATGTCTGTACTCAGATATTGTTGCTTCCGCTGACTCGTCTATGATCGAGCACTTGTATTCGAGCCCTCGAGGCCCCTGGCTTGTATTATGATGCTTGTATGACTTATTTATGTTGTAGAGTTGTGTTGTGATATCTTGCCGTGAGTCCCTGATCTTGATCGTACACATTTGCGTGCATGATTGTGTACGATTGAATCGGGGGCATCACATTTATTTACTTACAACTCAAAAATTACAACCCGGTACTAGAACAAAATATGACTCTGTATGAATGCCTCCGATAGTGTATCAGGATGTGCAATGAATTAAGAGTGACATGTATAAAAAATGATGAACGGTGTCTTTGCCACAAATACAATGTCAACTACATGATCATGCAAAGAAATATGACAATGATGATGCGTGTCATAATAAATGGAACGGTGGAAAAGTTGCATGGCAATATATCTCGGAATGGCTATGGAAATGCCATAATAGGTAGGTATGGTGGCTGTTTTGAGGAAGGATATGTGGTGGGTTTATGGTACCGGCGAAAGTTGCGCGGTACAAGAGAGGATAGCAATGGCGGAAAGGTGAGAGTGCGTATAATCCATGGACTCAACATTAGTCATAAAGAACTCACATACTTATTGCAAAAATCTATTAGTCATCAAAATAAAGTACTATGCGCATGCTCCTAGGGGGATAGATTGGTAGGAAAAGATCATCGCTCGTCCCCGACCGACAATCATAAGGAAGATAATCAAAAAACATCTCATGCTCCAACTTCGTTACATAACGGTTCACCATACGTGCATGCTATGGGACTCACAAACCTTAACACAAGTATTTCTCAAATTCACAACTACTTACTAGCATGACTTTAATATCACCATCTTCATATCTCAAAACAATCATAAGGAATCAAACTTCTCATAGTATTCAATGCACTTTATATGAAAGTTTTTATTATATCCCTCTTGGATGCCTATCATATTAGGACTAATTTTATAACCAAGGCAAATTACCATGCTGTTTAGAGACTCTCAAAATAATTTAGTGAAGTGCGAGAGTTCATCAATTTCTATAAAATAAAACCAACGCTGTGCTCTAAAATGATATAAGTGAAGCACTAGAACAAATTTTCCTAGCTCAAAAGATATAAGTGAAGCACATAGAGTATTCTAATAAATCACGATTCATGTGTGTCTCTCTCAAAAGTTCTGTACAGCAAGGATGATTGTGGAAAACTAAAAACCAAAGACTCATATCATATAAGACGCTCCAAGCAGAACACATATCATGTGGTGAATAAAAATATAGCCTCAAGTAAAGTTACCGATAGACGAAGACGAAAGAGGGGATGACTTCCAGGGCATCCCCAAGCTTAGGCTCTTGGTTGTCCTTGAATATTACCTTGGGGTGCCATGGCATCCCCAAGATTAGGCTCTTGCCACTCCTTATTCCATAGTCCATCAAATCCTTACCCAAAACTTGAAAACTTCACAACACAAAACTCAACAGAAAATCTCGTAAGCTCCGTTAGTATAAGTAAATAAATCACCACTTTTGGTACTGTTGTGAACTCATTCTTTATTTATATTGGTGTAACATATACTGTATTCCAACTTTTCCATGGTTCATACCCCCCAATACTAGCCATAGATGCATCAAAATAAGCAAACAACACTCGAAAAATAGAATAGGTCAGAAACAGAACAGCCTATAGTAATCTGAATAGTTCGCATACTTCTGTAACTCCAAAAATCCTGAAAAATTAGGACATCCTAGGAAATTTGTAAATCAATCTACTGTACAAAATTCAGTATTTTATCACGCTTCTGTGATTTTAAACAATTCTGGGGCTGAGCGCAAAAGTTTCTGTTTTACGAAAAATTGGATCGGATTTTGCAGTTCTTTTTTCTGCAGTACCTCGACGTGACATTTCAGCAAGATCAAATCAACTATTACCGTAAGCTATCCCAAAGGTATTACTTGGCACAAACACTAACTGAAACACAAAACCACATCTAACCAGAGGCTAGATGAAATATTTATTGCAAAACAGAACCTAAAAAGCAAAAACAAAAATAAAATTGGGTTGCCTCCTAACAAGCGCTATCGCTTAACACCCTTAGCTAGGCATAAAACACGAATAGATCTAAGTATTATCATCTGTGGCATGCAATCCATAAGTGGCTCTCATAATAGATTCATAAGGCAATTTAATTTTCTTTCTAGGGAAGTGTTCCATGCCTTTCCTTAACGGAAATTGAAATCTAATGTTTCCTTCTTTCATATCAATAATTGCACCAATCTTTCTAAGGAAAGGTCTACCAAGAATAATAGGACATGTAGGATTGCAATCTATATCAAGAACAATAAAATCTACGGGCACATAATTCCTATTTGCAACAAAGAACATCATTAATTCTTCCCATAGGTTTCTTAATAGTGGAATCCGCAAGATGCTAATTTAAGGAACAATCATCAAATTCACGGAAACCTAACACATCACATAAAGTTTTTGGAATCATGGAAAACTAGCACCCAAATCACACAAAGCATAGCATTCATAATCTTTAATCTTAATCTTAATAGTAGGTTCCCACTCATCATAAAGTTTTCTAGGGATATAAACTTCCAGTTCAAGCTTTTCTTCATAAGATTGCATCATAGCATCAACGATATGTTTCGTAAAAGCTTTGTTTTGATTATAAGCATGAGGAGAATTCAACATGGATTGCAACAAGGAAATACAATCTATCAAAGAGCAATTATCATAATTAAATTCCTTGAAATCCAAAAGAGTGGGTTCATTTCTATTTAAAGTTTTGACCTATCCAATCCCACTTTTATCAATTTTTGCATCAAGATCTAGAAACTCCGAATCATTGGGACGCCTTCTAACTAAAGTTGACTCATCTCCAGTCCCATCTTTATCAAGATTTACATTGGAAAACAAAGATTCAATAGGAGTCACATCAATCACTTTAAGATCTTCATCATTATTCTCACGGAAACTAGAAGAACACACTTTTATAAACCAATCTTTTTTAGCACGCATCTTAGCAGTTCTTTCCTTGCACTCATCAACGGAAATTCACATGGCTTTGAGAGACTCATTGATATCATGCTTGGGAGGAATAGATCTAAGTTTCAAATAATCAACATTAAGAGAAATTCTATCCACGTTCCTAGCCAAATCATCAATCTTAAGCAATTTTTCTTCAATCAAAGTATTGAAATTCTTTTGCGAACTTATAAATTCTTTAACACTATTCTAAAATTCAGAGGGAATCTTATTATAATTTCCATAAGCATTGTTGTAGGAATTACCATAATTGTTAGAGGAATTACTAGGAAATGGCCTAGGATTAAATTTACCTCTATACGCGTTATTACCAAAATTGTTCCTACCAACAAAATTCACATCCATAAATTCATTATTGTTTTCAATCAAAGTAGACAAAGGCATATCATTAGGATCACTAGGAGCACTCTTATTAGCAAACAATTTCATAAGCTCATCCATCTTTCCACTCAAAACATTAATCTCTTCAATTGCATGCACTTTTTTACTAGTGGAAGATCTTTCGGTATGCCATTGAGAATAATCTACCATAATATTATCTAGGAGTTTAGTAGCTTCTCCTAAGGTAATTTCCATAAAAGTGCCTCCCGCGTCCGAATCTAAAAGATTTCTAGAAGTAAAATTCTATCCATCATAATTTTTTTGTATAATCATCCACAAATTCAAACCATGAGTAGGGCAATTTCGTGTCATCAATTTCATCCTCTCCCAAGATTGTGCACCATGTTCATGAGCAAGTTGCTTAAAATTCATAATATGGTTCCTAAGGGAGATGATCTTAGCGGGGGGAAAATACTTGGAAATAAAAGCATCTTTACACTTATCCCATGAATCAATACTATTTTTAGGCAAAGATGAATGCCAAGTTTTAGCATGATATCGAAGTGAGAACGAAAATAGCTTCAATTTAACAATATCATTATCCACATATTTTTTCTTGTGAATATCACACAAATCAACGAAATTATTAAGATGGGATGCAGCATCTTCATTGGGAAGGCCGGAAAATTGATCTTTCATAACAAGATTCAGCAAAGCGGTATTAATTTCACAAGATTCAGCATCGGGAGCAATCGAAGTACTAATAAAATCATTATTATTGGTGTTGGAAAAGTCACATAATTTGGTATTATCTTGAGCCATTGCGACAAAGCAAGCAACCCAACACACGAGCACACAAGATGCAAGCGAAGAAGACGAACGAAAGAGGGGTGAAGAAAAGGCGAATCTTTTTGAAAATCGTTTTAGAAGTGGGGGATGCAAAACGAGAGGCGAATGGTGAATAATGTAATGCGAGGGATGGGAGTTTGTGATGGGTACTTGGTATGTCTCGGCTTGGCGTAGATCTCCCCGGCAACAGCGCCAGAAATTCTTCCTGCTACCTCTTGAGGCTGCGTTGGTTTTTCCCTTGAAGAGGAAAGGGTGATGCAACAAAGTAGAGTAAGTATTTCCCTCAGATTTTGAGAACCAAGGTATCAATCCAGTACAAGACAACACGCAAGCCACCGAATACCTGCACAAACAAACACCAACTTGCACCCAACACTATAAAGGGGTTGTTAATCCCTTCATGGTTATTTGCAACATGAGATCTGATATAGATGGATAAAAGGTAAAGTAATATTTTTGGTATTTTTGGTTTATGGAACGGAAAGTAAAAGATTGCAAAGAAAGTAAATAGGAAACTGAAATTGTAGATCGGAAACTTATATGATGGAAAATAGACCCGGGGGCCATAGGTTTCACTAGAGGCTTCTCTCAAGATAGAAATTATTATGGTGGGTGAAAAAATTACTGCCGAGCAATTGATAGAAAAGTGCAAAGTTATGACAATATCTAAGGCAATGATCATGAATATAGGCATCACGTCCGTGTCAAGTAGACCAAAATGATTTTGCATCTACTACTATTACTCCACACATCTACCGCTATCCAGCATGCAGCTAGAGTATAAAGTTCATAAAGAACGGAGTAATGCCTTAAGCAAGATGACATGATGTAGAGGAATTAACTCAAGCAATATGATGAAAACCCCATCTTTTTATCCTCAATGGAAACAATACAATACGTGTCGGTTCCCCTTCTGTCACTAGGATCGTGCACCGCAAGATTGAACCCAAAGCTAAGCACTTCTCCCATTGCAAGAAAAACCGATCTAGTTGGCCAAACCAAATCGATAGTTTGAAGAGACTTGCAAAGATATCAAATCGTGCATATAAGAATTTGGAGAAGATTCAAATAATATCCATAGATAAGCTGATCATAAATCCACAATTCATCGGATCTCGGCAAACACACCGCAAAAGAGTATTACATCAAATAGATCTCCAAGAACATCGAGGAGAACTTTGTATTGAGAATCAAAGAGAGAGAAGAAGCCATCTAGCTACTAGCTATGGACCCGTTGGTCTGTGGTAAACTACTCACGCTTCATCGGAGAGGCAATGGTGTTGATGTAGAAGCCCTCCGTGATCGAATCCCCCTCCGGAAGGTCGTCGGAAAAAGGCCCCTAGATGGGATCTCACGGGTACAGAAGGTTGCAGCGGTGGAGAAGTGGTTTTGTGGCTGCCCCGGAAGTTTTTGGGATATTTGAGAATATATAGGAGGAAGATCTAGGTCAGGGGGTCACTGAGGGGCCCACAAGGTCGGGGGGGGGGGGAGGGAGGGGCGCCCTTCCCCCCTGGGCGCGCCCTCCACCCATGTGGCCGCCTCGCGGCTCTTCTGACTTGCACTCCAAGTCTCTTGGGTGTCTTCTGGTCCAAGAGAAATCATCGCGAAAGTTTCATTCCGTTTGGACTCCGTTTGGTATTCCTTTTCTGCGAAACTCTAAAACAAGGAAAAAAAACAGGAACTGGAACTGGGCTCTAGGTTAATAGGTTAGTCCCAAAAATCATATAAAATAGCATATTAATGCATATAAAACATCCAAAAGAGATAATATAATAGCATGGAACAATCAAAAATTATATATACATTGGAGACGTATCAACGGGCATGTGGTCGATGAATTTAGTAAACACAACTTTCTGTACCCACTTTTTACTTGCCGTTATTCAGAATCAATAAAGTAGAAATACCCTGATTTTACTATTTTTTGAATTCTCCGTGCAAAGAAAAACTGACCAGAAAATAGAAGTTCTCCAAATGCCTTGAAAATTTAATATGATTTTTCTGTAATATTTAAAAAATATTGGCACTGAACACACCCCAGAGGCGTGCACCTTTTAGCCACAAGCTCACAGGGCGCGCCCACCCCCTAGGCGGACCTAACAAGCTTGTGGGGCCCATGTAGGCCCCCTCACTTATTGCTGCCACCAAAGCTCTTCTTCTTCCTCCAGAAAAAATCACAAACCTGCTCAAACTCGTGTTCTTGCTCATCTTGCCGCCATTTTTGATCTCCTTGCTCGGAACTTTGTTTCATCGGTATGTTTCTGAAATTAGTTTTTGTTCTAGTGGTTTATTATGTGCACATTTAGCTACTGGTGGTGCCATGTTCTTGAGCTTGCATGTCATATTTATATGGTCCAAACTAGTTTTGGTGCTTGATATAGCCTCTAGACACTTGTAGGAGTAGTTGTTATCAATTTTGTTGAGTTTTGTTCACTTTTATTTTGAGTCACTAAATTTTTTAGAGAAAAATCATGAGAGGTGGTTAAGGGGCTCACCTAGCTGGGATTCGGAGGAAACTCTAAAGGAGTAGCCCAAATACCATCTTCCGCATGCAGCGGAGGTTCGACCATGTGAGTGGATGTGTGATGCATTCTTGAAGGAGGCAGGAATTTATGAGGATTTCTATTACTTGGTGCACAATGCCGACATCATTCCCTTCCTCGAAGATAAGTGTGACCAATATCTCCTTCTCACTAATACCTTCATGCAAAACTTTCACTTTTATCCTAGGAAGGAACCACCCATGGTAGAATTTAACTTGTATGATGTGCCTAAGGAAATGACATTAAATGATTTTTGCAATGTTTGCAAAATACCTTATGAGGGCTGATACGTCTCCAACGTATCTATAATTTTTGATTGTTCCATGCTATTATATTATCTGTTTTGGATGTTTTATATGCATTAATATGCTATTTTATATTATTTTTTGGGACTAACTTATTAACCTAGAGCCCAGTGCATGTTTATGTTTTTTTTCCTTGTTTTTGAGTTTTATAGACGGAGTCCAAATGCAATAAAACTTTCACGATGATTTTTCTTGGACCAGAAGACATCCACAGAGCTTGGAGAGGGGGCCAGAAGAGTCCCGAGGGCACCACATGCCCTCACGGCGCGCCCTAGGGGGGGCCTGGCTTGTGGGCCCCACGGGACTCCTCCAACACTAATTTTAGCGCTATAAATTCCCAAATATGCCCAAACGACTAGAAGCGTTCACCAAAATACTTTTCCGCTGCCACAAGCCTCTGTTTCCGTGAGATCCCATCTTGGGGCCTTTTTCGGCATCCTGCCGGAGGGGGATTCAATCATGGAGGGCATCTACATCAACTCTATTGCCTTCCGATGAAGCGTGAGTAGTTTACCATAGACCTACGGGTCCATAACTAGTAGCTAGATGGCTTCTTCTCTCTCTTTTATCTTCAATACAATGTTCTCCTCGATGTTCTTAGAGTTCTATCCGATGTAATATTCTTTTGCGGTGTGTTTGTTGAGATCCGATGAATTGTTGATTTATGATCATATTATCTATGAATATTATTTGAGTCTTTCCTGAATTCTTATATGCATGATTTGATATCTTTGTATTTCTCTTCGAATTATCGGTTTAGTTTGGCCAACTAGATTGGTTTTTCTTGCAATGGGAGAGGTGCTTAGTTTTGGGTTCAATCTTGCGGTGTCCTCACCCAGTGAAAAAGTAGGGGTAGTGAGGCACGTATTGGATTATTGCCATCAAGGGTAAAAAGATGGGGTTTTCATCATATTGCTTGAGCTTATCCCTCTACATCATGTCATCTTAAGGCGTTACACCGTTCTTATGAACTTTAATACTCTAGATGCATGCTGGAGAGCGGTCATTGTGTGGAGTAATAGTTGTAGATGCAGGCAGGAGTCGGTCTACTTGACAGGGACGTGATGCCTATATTCATAATCATTGCCTTGGATATCGTCATAACTTTGCGCTTTTCTGTCAATTGCTCGATAGTAATTTGTTCACCCACCGTATTATTTTCCTTCAAGAGAGAAGCCTCTAGTGAAACCTATGGCCCCCGGGTCTATTTTCCATTATATATTTTTTGATATATAAACCAAAAAAACCCAAAAATAGCTTGCTGCAATTTATTTACTTCTATTTTGTTTTATGTTTTAGTAATCTTTTATATCTATCTCTATCAGATCTCATCCTTGTAAGTGACCGTGAAGGGATTGACAACCCCTTTATCGCGTTGGGTGCAAGTGTTTTATTGTTTTTGCAGGTGCATAGTTGGAGACTTGCGTGTACCTCCTACGTGATTGATACCTTGGTTCCCAAACTGAGGGAAACACTTATCTCTACTTTGCTGCATCACCCTTTCCTCTTCAAGGTAAAAACCAAGGAAAGCTCAAGAAGTAGCAGGAAGAATTTCTGGCTCCGTTGTCGGGGAGGTTCTGCATCAAGCCTACCAAGTACCCACCATAAACTCTCATCTCTTGCATTACATTATTTTCCATTTGCCCCTCGTTTTCCTCTCCCCCACTTCTAAAACATTTTTTAGAAAACACAAAAAGATTTGCCTTTTTATTCGCCCTTCTTTCGTTGCCTTCTTGTTTGCCTTTATGTCTCACTTGGCTCGTTTGCTTGTTTGCTTGGTATAGTTGTGTATTTATTGAAAATCAGAAAGCAAAAGGTTTATGGATCCTCCTCCACTTGCTAATCTTTTTAAAAGATCCAATTATGATGAACCAATTGCTAGTGAGTTGAGTGCACTAGATTACCTTTATGAAGTTTTGCTTGAAATTCGTGAATCTGGAAATTGTGATGAAGTGTTAAAAGAAGAAATTTATGAAGTGATTCACGCTAGCTCCTAGAAAGAAAAGCATGATTGCAATGATGTTATTATAAATTCTATTAATGTCAATCGTGCTAATAATATGCAAAACCCTAAGCTTGGGGATGCTAATTTTGCTATGTCCACTACTCATTGCAATGATCATGATTGGGGTGATAATGCTTCTTATGGTCTTGAAATTTTATTTAAGCCTCATGATGAATATGATATTGATAAGAATATTTTCAATAATATTGAAAGTGGGTTTGGAAGGGTGTCAACTCTAGGTAATGATGATCCCACTACTTTGGAGTATGATCAGTTTTATGAATTTTTTGATAAAAGTGGGTTCGGAGAAGTCATGACTTTATTTGATGATAATCCCACTATTTTGGAAGAGTGTCAACTTTGCATGCATGTGAAGAGAAAATATTATGTGATAGTTATATTGTTGAATTTGATTATGATCCTACATGTAATTATTATTAGAGAGGAAAATATGGTTGTAGAAATTTTCATGTTACTAAATTACCTCTTGTTATGTTGAGGTTGCTAGTGTTTCTTTCTTCTTCTTTCCATATGCCAGTTTTTGGTTGCCTTCATAATTTGTTTGCTTTTATAATGCCTATGCATCGGAAGTATGTTAGACTTAAACTTGTTTTTCACATGCTACATGACGCTCCCTTTGTGTTTCAATTGCTATCTTTCATGTGAGCATCATCTAAATTATCAATGCCTAGCTAAAAGGCTTTAAAGAAAAGTGCTTGTTGGGAGACAACCAATATTTTTCTTTTCTGTTTTTATGAGATTACACATTATTACGTCTGTAATAATTGTGTTTTGGTGTTTTAATTAATTTTTGAGCCAAACAAGACCTTTGGATACTTTGGTATATCGTTGATTTGGTTTTGCTGAAAAACAGAAACTTTTGCGACCAGAAAAAAATTGTTTAAATTCACTGGAGTGTGAAAAAATTTCGAATTTTTTACACAAGATTGATATATGAATTTCCTCTGTTGTCTGAAGTTTTCAGAATTTTTGGAGTTACAGAAGTATACGAAGTTTTCAGATTGCTACAGACTGTTCTGTTTTTGACAGATTCTGTTTCCTATGTGTTGTTTGCTTATTTTTATGAATCTATGGGTAGTATTGGTGGGTACGAACCAAGGGGAAGTTGGAATACAGTAGATATTACACCAATATAAATAAATAATGAGTTCACAACAGTACCAAAAAGTCTTGATTTATTTTCATATAGTAACGGATCTCATGAGTTTTTTGTTGTGAAGTTTTCAAGTTTTGGGTAAAGATTTGATGAACAACGGAATAATGAGTGGCAAGAGCCTAAGCTTGGGGATGCCCAAGGCACCCCAAGGTAATATTCAAGGACAACCAAGCATTTAAGCTTGGGGATGCCCCGGATGGCATCCCCTCTTTTGTCTTTGTCTATCGGTAAATTTACTTGAGGCTATATTTTTTCACCACATGATATGTGTTTTACTTGGAGCGTCTTGTATGATATGAGTCCTTGCTTTTTACTTTGCCACAGTCGTCCTTTCTGTACACACCTTTTGAGAGGGACACGCAGGAATCATGAATTTATTAGAATACTCTATGTGCTTCACTTATATTTTTTGAGCTAGGCAATTTGCTCTAGTGCTTCACTTCTATCCTTTTAGAGCACGGCAGTGGCTTTATTTTATAGAAATTGTTGAACTCTCATGCTTCACTTATATTATTTTGAGAGCCTCTAAACAACATGGTAATTTGCTTAGGTTATGAATTTAGTCCTAATATGATGGGCATCCAAGAGGGATATAATAAAAACTTTCATATAAAGAGCGTTGAATACGTTCTATGAGAAGTTTGATTCCTTATGATTGTTTTGAGATATAAAGATGGTGATATTAGAGTCATGCTAGTGAGTAATTGTGGATTGGTAGAAATATTTGTGCTAAAGTTTGTGATTCCCGTAGCATGTACGTATGGTGAACCATTATGTGATGAAGTCGGAGCATGATTTATTTTTTGATTGTCTTCCTTATGAGTGGCGGACGGGGACGAGCGATGGTCTTTTCCTACCAATCTATCCCCCTAGGAGCATGCGTGTAGTACATTGTTTCGATAGCTAATAATTTTTTGCAATAAGTATGTGAGTTATTTATGACTAATGTTGGGTCCATGGATTATACGCACTCTCACCCTTCCACCTTTGCTAGCCTCTCTAGTAGCGCACAATTTTCGCCGGTGCATTAAACCCACCATATACTTTCCTCCAAACAGCCACCATACCTACCTATTATCGCATTTCCATAGCCATTCCAAGATATATTGCCACGCAACTTCCACCGTTCCATTTTATTATGACACGCACCATCATTGTCATATTGCTTTGCATGATCATGTAGTTGGCATAGTATTTGTGGAAAGGCCATCGTTCATATTTTTCTATGCATGTCACTCTTGATCATTTCACATCCCGGTACACCGCTGGAGGCATTCATATAGAGTCATATTTTGTTCTAGTGTCTAGGGATGAAAACGGCGCGGAAACGGACGGAACTGGGTGCTACCATATTTGTTTTCATATTTTTTGCAGAAGCAGAAATGAATACAGAAACCCCGGAAACGAATACGGAAACAAATACTACCGGAAACAGACACGGAGCGAATACAGAGCGGACACAAAAACAAAATGGTTTGTTGACCAGAACTTAAAACCTCTTTGAATCATAGAGAAATATAGACAAAAACAAACAAATTTATGGAATTGTTAACCTGACTACAAAATAATATGGTTCTGTTAGTAACATAGGATAGTATTGTAGTAGTACATGACAATTGCGTATATAGTCTAGTTGAGTACGTGTCTGGTAATAAAAGTTGGTCCTCAAATGATCCATTTTGCTCATTCTACTCGTCGTTGTGTGTTGTTTGGTAGTTGGGCTAAAAAGCAACAATAGGCCTATAGTAGAAACGGAAATTCCATATTTACGGAAATGGAATGTTCCGTTTCCACATCTGTTCCACCGGAAAACACTGTTCCGTTTTTGTTTCCATTTCCGCATAAAAAATTCCATTTTCATTTTTGTTTTGCAAATTTCCATTTCCGTTTTCATATTTCCTCTCCATTTCCATTTTTCCTCTGGAAAAGCAGAAACTTTCCACTCCATTTTCATCCCTACTAGTGTCGAGTTATAATTCTTGAGTTGTAAGTAAATAAAAGTGTGATGATCATCATTGTTAGAGAATTGTCCCATGTGAGGAGAGGATGATGGAAGCTATGATTGCCTCACAAGTTGGGATGAGTCTCCGGACTTTATAAAAAAACAAAAGAGGCCAAAGAAGCCCAAATAAAAAAGAGGCCAAAGAAGCCCAAAAAACAATGAGAGAAAAAGAGAGAAGGGACAATGTTACTATCTTTTTTCCACACTTGTGCTTCAAAGTAGCACCATGATCTTCATGATAGAGAGTCTCCTATTTTGTCACTTTCATTTACTAGTGGGAATTTTTCATTATTAAACTTGGCTTGTATATTCCAATAATGGGCTTCCTCAAATTGCCCTAGGTCTTCGTGCGCAAGCAAGTTAGATGCACACCCACTTAGTTTCTTTTTGATCTTTCATACACTTATAGCTCTAGTGCATCCATTGCATGGCAATCCCTACTCACTCACATTGATATATATTGATGGGCATCTCCGTAGCCCGTTAATACGCCTAGTTGATGTGAGACTATCTTCTTCTTTTTGTCTTCTCCACAACCACCATATTCTATTCCACCTATAGTGCTATATCCATGGCTCACACTCATGTATTGCATGAAAGTTGAAAAGGTTTGAGAACATCAAAAGTATGAAACAATTTCTTGGCTTGTCATCGGGGTTGTGCATGATAAAATACTTTGTGTGATGAAGATGGAGCATAGCCAGACTATATTTGTAGGGATAACTTTATTTGGCCATGTTATTTTGAGAAGACATGATCCCTTTATGTCAATATTAAACTTTTGTTTTGAATCTGATGGATCTGAATATTCATGCCACAATAAAGAAAATTACATGGATAAATATGTTAGGTAGCATTCCACATCAAAAATTCTGTTTTTATCATTTACCTACTCGAGGACGAGTAGGAATTAAGCTTGGGAATGCTTGATACGTCTCCAACGTATCTATAATTGTTGTTTGTTCCATGCTATAATATTACCTGTTTTGGATGTTTTATATGCATTAATATGCTATTTTCTATTATTTTTGGGACTGCCTTATTAAGCTAGAGCCCAGTGCCAGTTTTTGTTTTTTTTCCTTGTTTATGAGTTTTACAGAAAAGGAATATGAAATGGAGTCCAAACGGAATAAAACTTTCGCGATGATTTTTCTTGGACCAGAAGACATCCACAGAGCTTGGAGAGGGGGCCAGAAGAGCCCTGAGGGCACCACAAGCCCTCAGGGCGCGCCCTAGGGGGGCCTGGCTTGTGGGCCCCACGGGACTCCTCCAACCCTAATTTTTGCACTATAAATTCCCAAATATGACCAAACAACTAGAAGCGTCCACCAAAATACTTCTCCGCTGCCGCAAGCCTCTGTTTCTGCGAGATCCGATCTTGGGGCCTTTTCCGGTATCCTGCCGGAGGGGGATTCGATCATGGAGGGAATCTACGTCAACTCTATTGCCCTTCCGATGAGTAGTTTACCATCGACCTACGGGTCCATAGCTAGTAGCTAGATGGCTTCTTCTCTCTCTTTGGTCTTCAATACAATGTTCTTCTCATTGTTCTTGGAGTTCTATCCGATGTAATATTCTTTTGCGGTGTGTTTGTCGAGATCCGATGAATTGTGGATTTACGATCAGATTATCTATGAATATTATTTGAGTCTTTAATGAATTCTTATATGCATGATTTGATATCTTTGTATTTCCCTTCGAATTATCAGTTTGGTTTGCCAACTAGATTGGTTTTTCTTACAATGGGAGAGGTGCTTAGTTTTGGGTTCAATCTTGCGGTGTCCACACCCAGTGACAAAGTAGGGGTAGCGAGGCACATATTGTATTGTTGCCATCAAGGGTAAAAAGATGGGGTTTTCATCATATTGCTTGAGTTTATCACTCTACATCATGCCATCTTACTTAAGGTGTTACTCCGTTCTTATGAACTTAGTACTCTAGATGCATGCTCGACAGCGGCCGATGTGTGGAGTAATAGTAGTAGATGCAGGCAGGAGTCGGTCTACTTGACACAGACATGATGCCTATATTCATAATCATTGCCTTGGATATAGTCATAACTTTGCACTTTTCTATCAATTACTCGACAGTAATTTGTTCACCCATCGTATTATTTTTGTTCAAGAGAGAAGCATCTAGTGAAACCTATGGTCCTCGGGTCTATTTTCCATCATATATTTTCAGATCTATAAACCCAAAATCCCAAAAATACCTTGCTGTAATTTATTTACTTTTATTTTTTTACGTTTTAGTAATCTTTTATATCTATCTCTATCAGATCTCATCCTTGCAAGTGACCGTGAAGGGATTGACAACCCCTTTACCGCGTTGGGTGCAAGTGTTTGATTGTTTGTGCAGGTGCATAAATTGGAGATTTGCGTGTACCTCCTACTGGATTGATACCTTGGTTCTCAAACTAAGAGAAATACTTATCTCTGCTTTGCTGCATCACCCTTTCCTCTTCAAGGGAAAAACCAACACTAGCTCAAGAAGTAGCAAGGGCAGTCACAGTGAACCACATCCTAGAGACACGGAAGATTTCATCTCTCAAACTACTGTGGGGGAAGAGAGAGGAGTGCCGGAAGCAAGAGTGGCTAGTTTACTTTTTCCCATTTTACGTTACTATTCATTATTTGCCGTGAGATGTTTGATTGGTCGTTGGGAGAGTGGATCGCCCAGTGTGCCTGACCTTGCTCTTTTGTGTCATCCTTTACATGCTGATAGAACTTTTAGTTTGGGCACCATGGTTGCTCCACGGTTACACACAAACTGTTTGAAGGGTTTTATTTATGGTGGCATTTATGCTTCCCGCCTGACGAGACATTTGAGATTCCTATTAGACATGAGGAGGCAGAGGAGATGCTGCTACCTACTATATATTTACACTAGTACGCGTCGGTGCTATACAAACAATTTTTAACCCCTTTCCGCGACAGCATTTGGAACTGTCGCCTAGTGAGTGTGGGCGATAGGGGGGTCCTTCCCACACGACCCGGAAACCGTCGGGGATATGCCCTCCTGGCACACACGCTCGGTAAAATGAGGTCATGTGCCACCGTCGAGCGCTCAAATACGGAAATACAATTATACAGGCGAAATTGTTTCCGGTCGCAAGTACATCCCACACAGTCAGTCCCCGCTAAACGTTTTTGTTCATATGTACATCCCACACAGTCGCTCCAAGGAAAACGGTTCCTTTCATAGGTACATCACACACAATTTTTCCCGTTAAATCGTTTGTGATAGCGTTGCAATTGCACACAATATTAACAATTTTATCGTTTGCGTTATTGAATGCATCACACACGGTCCGTAGAAGAAACTGTGTGGCAAAGGTTGTCCATCACACACAGTTTTTATGTGGTAAACGTCTGTGCAAGGTGGCCTAACACAAACCGTTTTCAAAAGAAAGTCGTGTGTGATTGTTCATTGATCCAACACGGTTTATTCCTAGAAACTGTGTGCGTTTCCCGAGGTCATCGCCCACGGTATTTTTTCAATAACCGTTCGCAATAGCAAAACCCAATTAGCTGGCTAATTCGCCATTAGCAGGCTAATTGCCCTATTATTAATAATCCATTTATTAATCTAATTGACATTCATATTAAGCACATAATATATTTCATTTCCATATTAAGGAAGCAGAATTTCATAATTGAAATACAGCAGAGTACAACATGATATAGCTTCAGCACTCAGCTACCCCATTACACAACTGCGCCAGCACCAAGTTTCACATGCAACATGTAGAACCTTTCGAAATTAGCATCATAGATGGTATATAGACAGATGCAGCTCATCTGGAAAACTGCTGAAGCAGAAGGTGAATATTGAGCCTTCATTCATGTTGAAGGTCTTTGCAACTTTAGGCGAGTGCTTGTGGATGATTGACCGTCCATCCTTCGTCCTCTTCAGGAACACTTCGATATTGAACCGTGGGTGTTGTATGAAAACCTTCCTCGCCTCCTGACCATAGAGGTGATTTGAGAGGTAATCATCAGTGAAGTGCTTTGGAAAGGCATGAAAACAAGGATGTGCATAAATATCTTCTCTATATTGGAAATGGGGCAAAGGAATAAAAAAAGGCAAGGTATAATAGTTAGTACCATCTTGTAGTGAACTGATGTCTTCTTCATTGTGCAGACAAAGATCTTGTTGTTTTTTCTCACCAATTTCTTTATCCTAACAATCTTTCTGAGTTTCTTGATTTGATTGATATTCATGGACAACTCATCTCCCCATATGCAAAAAGGGTTGAACAGTGGGTCAAAACCTCTGACAGCAGGACCTACATGTGCAAGACCAAATTATTAAAAACCTAAATATTAGAATGGTTCCTGCAATTGCACAATAATGTGCTATTAGACAACGGACCATGCACGTGCTAACCTCGATTGTAAACCTCAGTGCTTCCCATTGTTTCCCTGCAACACATATAAGGTATTTAGTCATCAGGTTAAGTAAGGGTTCGCATGCTATCAGTAAAATATGTTGATGAAAAATAAGCACATTGCAGATTCATCAGATTAATTCAAGCCACATGGAAAACCCATTTACCCAAACCAAGCATGATTAAGAACTAGGAAATATAGCACTTGTATATGTTTCTCATGTATTAAGTGCAGCCAAATTCGGTTTATTCCTCACATGCACAACAATACAAAATTCTACCCATGACAATTGGACATCGCATTGCAGAATTGAACCAAGGAGTTAACTAAACACCACAACAAATGAACCAAACATTAACTGAGCACCACATTGCACAATATAACATACTCCTAATAGAAGATTAGACAGTTAACCAAACCAAGCATGCTTAACAACTTGGAAATATAGCAATTGTATTTGTTTCTCATGTATTTACTACAGTCAAATTTAATTTATTCCTCACATGGTATACAATAAAAGAATGCACCCACAACTATTGAACATCGCATTGCAGAATTGAACCAAACAGTTAACTAAACACCACAACACAAATGAACCAAACGTTAACTGAGCACCACATTGCACAATGTATGACCAAACCAAGCATGCTTGACAACTTGGAGACATAGCAATTGTATTCGTTTCTCATGTATTTTGTAAAGATAAATTCGATTTATTTCTCACATGGAAGACCATACAAAATTGCAGCCTGAAGAATTGAACATCACATTTGCAGAATTGAACCAAACAGTTAACTGAAGAAGACAACTAACAGTTAATAAGTGAGCACCACACTGCATGACATATAGAACATATACACTAGAGCAACAGATTGCATGATAAAATTAGATAGCACAATTCACTAGAATTTGTGAAGGAAAGGCAGGAGCAGCACACGCAACGGGTAAATCGAGCATGCTTAACCGGCGTAGCTAGCAAATGGCAAGGTGCTCCTCCAAGATCTGGGGGTTGGTATGAATGGCAACCATCGCGACGTCATCCGCGTGTGCGGCCGCGATTTGCTTCTCCGCTGCCAAATGCTCCTTGAGATCCTGGCTATACTGCATGCACCATGGCTTAGGGCGACGCTTATTTGGTGGAGGGGTCGGTTATTTGGGTGGAATGTGTCGCCCTCGCGCCAACGGTTGGGGCATGTGGGATGTGGAAGGAGGAGGAGGATGGGGGTCGGGTGTGGATTACCTGCCTGGATAGACGAGGCCGAGCAGCGTGAAGGAGGGTCGCCGGCGAGGAGGCAGCACTGCAAGCAAGGAGTGAAGGTTTCAACTTGGAAAGGAACACGAAAACAGGGGAAATGTAGCTTTTGGTAAGGGGAGGGGGCGGGGAGGTAGATATTTCCGCGGAAGCCGAAAATTTGGAATCGCTTTAGTGAAAAAACTGGCACGCAAA
This sequence comes from Aegilops tauschii subsp. strangulata, assembly GCF_002575655.3. Classification (NCBI taxonomy): domain Eukaryota; kingdom Viridiplantae; phylum Streptophyta; class Magnoliopsida; order Poales; family Poaceae; genus Aegilops; species Aegilops tauschii. Next base: position 304,061,513 of record NC_053041.3, read on the forward strand.
GTGTCATCAGACATGGTCCCTTATTCAGAGCTGTGTACGATATGTGAACATCACAAACGATTCAGATAGCTTAACCCGTGTGTGATGAGTTTGAACGTCAAAATTTTTGGTTCAAATTTCCGTGGTTACAGTGGTCATCCACGTCATTGCATAATTTGGGTACACAAAGGAGACTACAACACACCCACACTTCTTAATCGAGCAAGTTCAGCAATTAAACAGAGCTAGCTGACCTAAACATTACTCTAACAAATTAAAGACCGGTGCTCTTAATTAAACAAAACAAAGAGTAGTAGTACTACGGCTGGTTCTCGTCGATCTCCGCCGCCGCTTCCATGTCCAGCTTGCGCCCGACGGTCTCCTGGGGAAGGGGTCCATGGCATCCATCGCACCATACTCGGCAAGCATCTCGCCATCCGCGTCCGCCATCTCTTTGGAAAAGGCCGCCACGAGCTGGGCGTGGGCGGCAGCGATCTGGGCTTGGACGGGCTCCGTCGTCGCAAGGTATGCGGTGGAGGAACGGACGGCTGCTCGAACGCTCTCGGCGATTGCCAAGTCTTTGGCCATGGGTTGCCGACTGTTGTCGGAGAAGCTTCGTTCGATTTGTGTAGTGACCGCCATGAGCTGGGCGTGGGCGGCCTCGACATGGTTGTGGGCGGCCTCCATTAGGGCTAAGGCCGCATCTGCGGAATGGACAGCTGCTGTGCCGCTCTCGCCAGTTGCTATCCCCGAGGCAGATGTTGCTGTCGCCACCTGAGAAGCAACAACGGCCGTTTGAGCTGCCTTGGCCGCCCGGTCACAGATTGTGGCTGCGCTCATTATCGTGGGATATCGGCGGCCACCTATGGGACCGGGTGGCCCCTTGCTGGTTCGGCGGGGGGACGTCGCATTGCACAAAGAGCAGATCAGCGCTCGGCAGCATGGCAGGGAGCACACAAACAACTTACCCAGGTTCAGGCCACCGCGAGGCATAAGACCCTACTCCTGCTTTGGTGGATTGATGGTGGAATGGATGTGGTGGTACGTAGTACACTTGCCTGGCAAGGTTTGCCTTAGGGCTGCAGCGACTATGCGCGTGTAGTGGCTTGGGGTTGTCAACTTTCCAACCCTCTAACCCCTTCTACGAGTGCCATGGGCCTCCTTTTATAGATTAAGGGGTCACCACAGTGGCAAAGTGGTCATTATCCACTGATATGATAGCAAAAAGTGCTATCATACCTAACTCTATGGGCTGACAGGGTGCATTAAATGCACCACTTAGTGTCACATCACTGGTTGCCTGGCAAGGCCTGCCGGGCTCTCTTGCTAGCTCCGCGCCTGTTCCCTTGACACGTCGCAGGACATGTGTCATCTGTGGGTTTCTTCTATAGGAAATGGCTGCCATGTGGCGAATGGCTGCCACTTAATCATCTTGCGGCTTGACACCGCACTGATTGGCAACGTGGGTCGTACTTGAGTAGTTGGCGGGGTAGTTCAGCCCCCGTGAGCCCCGGTAGGCTCTGCCGAGGAGTCTTAGTTGCTTACTTCTAGTGGTGGCCTCGCCCCTTGCCGGGCTCGCCTGCCTGGCAAGGGAGGCCCTTCTTCTACTGATATCTTGCTCTCTTGGTTTAATGTTTGTCTCTCCAGGCTGCATGTTGGTTCTTCAAGTCTCTTGGCTCTTCGACCTCTGACTTGAGCTGGTGCTTCAGTCTTGATCTTGTGCCTGTGCATAGTTGGGCAACATACCCAGGGTTTGTTGCACCGACAGAAGCCCCCGGGCCTGCCCCGAACGCGCTGCTGAGCGTCGTTGGGGTAGGGCCTAATAAGTGCGCAGGCGGAATCACTAAAGGAGTTGTTTCCTTGAAGTTTTCCGTTGATGCTTCATTAGTCCTGATCTTGGGGGCGGTTTCCGATTTCCCCGCACGTGGTGTCGTGGAATAACTTGGACCATGGCCCGCGGATTCTGCTCGCCCCATGATCATGGGGTAGAAACTGCTGCCCCACTCGCCCCCCGTTCCGCATGCACCTCGCCACGTGCTTCGCATGCATTGGGCGTGGTAGGTGGTGGATGCAGAGGACACGGGGAGGAGCATTATAGCTGAAACCCGTGTGCCGATGGTTGGGGCAGAGGGGCGGCCTCGGCCCTCAGAGCCATAGTGGGTGCAGAGAGGCCTTATTGGTGGAGAGGGCCGGTCGTTTCCCGTAGGAGGGGCTTGCCTCTCGCCCCATTTCCCTATAAAAAGGGGCCCGTGCGGTGTTCTCTAGCACACACTTCTCCTTCTCTTCCGTGATCCTTCTTATCTGGCCATGGCGCGAGGGCGAGGGCGTGGTGGAACTCCGGTGGTGGCGACGAGGGCTTCTTCTCGACAGCATGCCCCTCCTCCCCCAGACCCTGAGACAGCCGAGCCGTCCGTAAGGAGGGGAGGAAGGGGGCGTGGTCGTGGTTACCGCGGTGCCCGAGGGGGAGGGGGACGGGGCGGTGCCCAGGTGGCACCTCCGCCGGCGGCTCCACCCCCGATGGAAGGTCATGTCGGGGACCAACCTCGAGAGTTCATCATCAGGCTGTACAAGCCTTTGCGTAGTCGCCTTCGTCTTCCGACCTTCTTTGCGCGGTAGATGGAGCTCGATCAACCGCGCGCCCTGAGGCTACACATGATGGGTTGTGGGGATGGGAGCACGAGGGTTGATGTCGATTTCCCGGCCCCTCATGTAATGTACCTCCGTCGCGGCTAGAAGACCTTCGCCTGTGCCCACAGCTTTTCGGAGGGGCACATTCTCCATTTCAAATTAATGGAGAGTGGCCTTCTCTCTGTCAAGATCTTCAGCGCTCGGGAGGCTGCTTAGGGTGCTGCATGGAGAGCTCGACCGACGATGAAAGCTCCTCCTCGAGCGAAAGCGACGAAGAGGACAGTGACAGCGACGATGAGGCAGCGGGCAGAGGAGCGACGACTCTAACTCCGGCAGATCGTCGCCCGCACCATCTTCATCAGGCGGCAACACCATCATCAGTGCGATTTGCTAGGGAGTTGGATGCAGAGGTGCGGATGGGGCTGCCGGGCTCCTCCAGCAGCCTTCCAGCTGGACCCCGGCAGGCTTCCTCTCGGGCTGCGGCTCCATTAGCCCTGCCGAGTCCTGCTGGCCCTGGTGACGGTGGTTGACGGGGTCGCTGATACGTCTCCGTCGTATGTACTTTTCCAAACACTTTTGCCCTTGTTTTGGACTCTAACTTGCATGATTTGAATTGAACTAACCCGGACTGACGCTGTTTTCAGCAGAATTGCCATGGTGTTATTTATGTGCAGAAACAAAAGTTCTCGGAATGACCTGAAACTTCACGGAGATTATTTTTGGAAATAACAAAAAATAACGGCGAAAGAATCAAGGCCAGGGGGCCCACACCCTTTCCATGAGGGTGGGGGGCGCGCCTGCCCCCTTGGGCATGCCCCCTACCTCGTGCCCCCCCTGGAGCTCCACCGACCTCAACTCCAACTCTATATATTCGTGTTCGGGGAGAAAAAATCAGAGAGAAAGATTCATTGCGTTTTATGATACGGAGCTGCCGCCAAGCCCTAAACTCTCTAGGGAGGGCTGATCTGGAGTCCGTTCGGGGCTCCGGAGAGGGGAATCCGTCGCCCTCGTCATCATCAACTATCCTCCATCACCAATTTCATGATGCTCACCGCCGTGCGTGAGTAATTCCATCGTAGGCTTGCTAGACGGTGATGGGTTGGATGAGATTTATCATGTAATCGAGTTAGTTTTGTTAGGGTTTGATCCCTAGTATCCATTATGTTCTGAGACTGATGTTGCTATGACTTTGCTATGCTTAATACTTGTCACTAGGGCCCGAGTGCCATGACTTCAGATCTGAACCTATTATGTTTTCATGAATATATGTGAGTTCTTGATCCTATCTTGCAAGTCTATAGTCACCTACAATGTGTTATGATCCGGCAACCCTGAAGTGACAATAATCGGGACCACTCCCGGTGATGACCGTAGTTTGAGGAGTTCATGTATTCACTATGTGTTAATGCTTTGGTCCGGTACTCTATTAAAAGGAGGCATTAATATCCCTTAGTTTCCATTAGGACCCCGCTGCCACGGGAGCGTAGGACAAAAGATGTCATGCAAGTTCTTTTCCATAAGCACGTATGGCTATGTTCGGAATACATGCCTACATTACATTGATGAATTGGAGCTAGTTCTGTGTCACCCTATGTTATGATTGTTACATGACGAACCACATCCGGCATAATTCTCCATCACCAATCCAATGCCTACGAGCTTTTCACATATTGTTCTTTGATTATTTAATTTTCAGTTGCTACTGTTACAATCACTACAAAACCCAAAAATATTACTTTTGCTACCGTTACCGTTACTTCCATACTACTTTGCTACTAAATACTTTGCTGCAGATACTAAGTTATCCAGGTGTGATTGAATTGACAACTCAACTGCTAATACTTGAGAATATTCTTTGGCTCCCCTTGTGTCAAATCAATAAATTTGGGTTGAAAACTCTACCCTCGAAAACTGTTGCGATCCCCTATACTTGTGGGTTATCAAGACTATTTTCTGGCGCCGTTGCCGGGGAGCATAGCTCTATTCTTTGAGTCACTTGGGATTTATATCTGCTGGTCACTATGAAGAACTTGAAAGACGAGAAAACAAAAATCTATCCCTCAACTACGAGGGGAGGTAGGAACTGCCATCTAGCTCTGCACTTGATTCACCTTCTGTTTTGAGTAAGCTTGCAAAACCTAAACCTGCTTCTGCTATTAATTATGATATGCCGCATGTTATTGATGATGCCACTTCTGCTATGCATGATACTTATGATGAAACTACTTCTATGCTTGATACTACTGTGCCACTTGGTGAATTTCTTGATGAACAACTTGCTAGGGCTAGAGAGAATGAAATTTTTGAAACTAATAATATTGATGAAAGTGATGATGAAGGCTCTCCCAATAAATATGCCTGTTGTGCCTGAGGGCTATGTTATGGATGAAGAAACTACTAGAGACTTTCTTGCTTGCAATGATAGAAGTGATCTTAAGAAATTATTAGCTAAGCTGAAACAAAAAACTCTGAATGCTAGAATGAAATATGATCCTGCTTATGCTACTTCACCTATCTTTGTTACTGATAATGTCGTGGAATTGTCACGGTAGATGTCCTTGAGCTAGGACTTAGTCGTGGAGCCATCGCAACTAGGAAGCTTGAAGGGGTTAATGCGGGACAAGGAACACGAGGGTTTATACTGGTTCGGCCCCTTACGGTGAAGGTAAAAGCCTACGTCCAGTTTGAGGTGATATTGATTAGGGTTACGATCACCAGGGAGCTAAACTGCTATGCCCGGCTCTCGATGAGATTGTTCTTGTCCCTAAACCGCTGCCGGGTCGCCCCTTTATATAGGGAGGCTGACGCCCAGCAGCTCTCAGAGTCCCGGCCGGCTCATAAGAGTGTCCGGCTCGGACTCTCAACTATTCTTGCCTTACACTACAAGTTCTACCATAATAATGACTGCAACTACGGGCCTTAAGCCATATCCGGGTCTTAAGCCCATCTTTGGCCCACCGTCTTTAAGCTTGGCGCCGGGCTTCTGGCCGTGACCATATGAGTAACCCGGCCCCTCCTGGCGGGTGACTCTAAGGTCTATATCCTCAACATTAGGCCCCAGATTGATTTGAGCCGGCTCATGTCAATCTTCAATTCTTTCGACAGAAAAAATCTCCGGCTTACCATTTGTGTGAAGGCCATAACCCGGCATGACATCATCCTCTGGACTCCGGATAATCCGCCGTGACGTCATCTTCCATTAAGCCCGTTGTTTACTCCGCCTGATCCGCAACGAATCTTTGCATTTACTGTCATCCCAAAAATCGAGGCGTTTCGTGAGGAGATAACCACGCCGTGGACTCCTTGATCCTCGCGCCCACTCATGAGCTTGCCTTATAAATAGGCCGGCCCGACGGGCCTCCAGTCACCTCTCTCTCCTTCGTCTTCTTCCTCGCGCCACTGCTCCCCTGCCCGAGCTCTGCTGCTGTCGCCGCCGCGGGTCTCCTCGTCGTCATCAACTCAGGCCGCTGCATCACCCTGATCTGACCAGAGATACGCGACGACTTCCGCGACTCACCAGCCTCTGTAAGCTTCTTCTGCCCTGCTAGAACAGATCTGCGGTAGGGTTCGAGTAGTTCATCCGTGTTCGTCGCCAATCGCCCGCAAGTTCCGGTAGTTCTCATAGTTACTGCCCCTGTTTGATCTTAACCTTGTATAGAACTAATGCGGCGGTTGTTTAGTACTCATTTCAAATGCCAGTAGGTCTCTTTCCACTGCATAAAGACCTCATTCGAGCTCAAGAACTCCCCTGCACCTGTATTTTAGGTCTAGAAAATTTTCTTTTGCCCGACTATTTTGATCCAAATTTTTTACTATGATGTGTGAAACCTGTTTTACCACACTTAGTAAAAATTGCAATCCTTGAATCTCGGCGGTTTACAGTTCTGGTTCAAAGAAACCACGCGCCGTAGAACCTTCCGGCTTAAAGAAAATCATGCGCCACAAAAATTTCCGGCTTAGCTGTGATAAGGCCTGTGGATAATCAAATTATTCTCAATCCCTCGGCGGCTTAAATAGCCCGATGCACTTAAGTGTATACCATTAGTCCCCTTATAAGCCGCCACCTTGATATTGAACTGTAGATTGCTTCCGGCTCATAATTAACCCGGACATTTTTCCTTTTATCATAGACTGCCGATTTTCACCATGCCTCCCAAAGCTCCCATTACTTGCAACTGGATGAGGTCCAATGTCACCAATGAGACCCTAGCAGATTTTGTCAAGTCAGGATATCTGCCCAAGAAAGACATCATGTCCTACCGTGCCACTGACCCGTCAGAAGAGAGGCCACAGCCAAAGGATGGGGAGGTAGTGATTTTTGCGGATCACATGAGCCGGGGCTTCGCACCGCCCGGCTCAAAGTTTTTTAGGGACGTTCTAAACTTCTTCGACTTGCGGCCTCAAGATATAGGACCCAACTCAGTGTCCAACATCTGCAATTTCCAAGTCTTCTGCGAGGTTTACCTTGGAGAAGAACCTAGTCTGCTGCTCTTCAGAGAGCTTTTTTATTTGAACCGTCAGAATGAGTGCGCCAATGGGCCAAGTCTGGAGCTAGGTGGCATCTCCATCCAGCGGCGTAGGGACTGCCTTTTCCCTTATGCATAACCGCCGAGCCACCCAAAGGACTGGAACATGACTTGGTTCTATTGCCAAGATACATCACCGGCTGATGAAAGTCCGCTGCCCGGCTTTCGCCCATCACGTCTGGAGTCCACACACCCATTGTCAGACAAATTGACTCCGGCGGAGCGCGAGCCTCTACTCCCCACCATCAACAAGATCAAGGCTCTCCTGGGCAATGGTCTGAATGGAATCGATCTGGTCCGGGTCTGGATCTCATGGCGGGTGATCCCATTGAGCCGCCGCCCCGGCTTAATGTGTGAGTACACGGGCCGAAAAGACGACCCCCAGAGACACAGCCGCAATGATCTTCCTGAAGACGTTGCAGAGGAAATGACCAAGGCTCTCTTGAACGAGAGCCTGGCAGACTGTGGAAGGACCGGGTTAGCCCCCTTCTGCAAGACCAACCCAGCTCCAGCGGTAAGCCGCCAATCTGAACATCCTATCCTCTTCTTTATATAACTTTCATCTGAATCGTTTAAAGAAAACACCATTGTATGTTTCAGGCTGACGACAAGTTCTGGCGGGTCAAATATGACCATGAAGCGGCCAAGAAGGCCAGAAAGGTGAAGAAAGCCGCCAAGAAAGCCGCCCCTCGCAGGAAAGGAAGCAGGCCCACTGCTTCGGAGCTGTTGCAGCTAAGTGACAGCTCCGAGTCTGAGGTAATTCCTAAACCTGTAAGCTCTTGTTATACTTGTCGTTTATTTCTATCCGCCTTATCAATGCTGTTTATCAACAGGAGGACACCGGAGCCAGTAACCCGGTGGTTGAAGAGGTAACAATACTTTCCTACGACTCGGAGCCCTTGCAAAGGCTGAAAACCCGAAGAGTAACCCGAAAAGTAAGCTTTTCCCATCCTTTAGCTTACCAAGATCCTCAATTTATTTTGAAGCGACAGGTTCATGAGAGCCGGCGGCACACCCGGACCAGCAAGGACACTGACCTCTCCTCCGGGTTACCTGATGCATCAAGGAAACGCCGGACCGAGGTGATCGCAAAATTATACCCTTTTCATCCTTTTGCGGGTGTTATACGCCAACCGCTTAATTCTTCTGACTCAAATTATCAAGAGACTTCCCCTTCTTCCGGCGACTCTATGCAGTCGAATCTGCCGGCTTTCAAGACCGCGCCCGGGTAACGATAATCAGCTCATGTTGTTCTGATCTTTACTCATATTTTTTGTACTAACCTTTGTTGTTCTTTCAGTGCCCAGGCAAAGCTCACCAAGAGGGTGAAGAAAACCAAGTCGGCCGGAGTGCCGGATTTGCCTGAGCCGGAGGTGACGGTCCAAGACCCGCCAGCTGCCTCCGCCCTCGAAGCCACCACTCCAATGGACACGGCGCCTGTAGAAGCTTCTGCCGACCCGGAGGCCTCCGGCTCGGCCCAACCAACAAATGACCCGGACGTGGTAATCACCCGAACGGAGTTCGTTGAACCGGGGAGACCGACCGTGCTGGCCAAGTGCTCCGCTAAGGGGGAGTTGCTGCAGCCCCACCAGGTGAACCTGGACCTCTCCGACTACACCAACCTGAGCATTGCAGAGCTCGTCTCTGGCTACATCAGCCAAGTGCACAAGAGCCGGGACGCCGAGGTTGTCATGGTGACCCAGATCCAGCAGAAGTCTGAGGTAACATCCTTTTGTCCTCTTATTTACTCTTTTGTCCTCTTATTCACTGCTTAGTTACCTGTACCATGCTAGCCCCCAAGTCGACGACTTATGACTGAGTACGTTGTAGACTTAGGTTTCGGCTTACTCCATTTGAACCGGCAATATGTAGATAGAAAACGTTCAATATGCATTAGCCCCCAAGTGCCAAGTGTCTTTGCTTGGAAAACGCTTGGGACTTTAAATTTGTAGAGTAATTGTTCATGCCATAACCCGGAAACTGATACAGGCTACTGGCAAGAAGCTTGAGGCTGACCTTGCTGATGTCAACAGCCGGCTGAAGATGCAAGAGATGGAGACCCGGAAGGCAAACGCCAAGTTCATGTCCAGCATCGCCGCGCAAGAGAAGCTGAAGACAGAATTTGATGCTGAGCGGAAAGCCTGGGCCGAAGAGAAGGCCGCATTGGTGACCCGGGCTGAACAGGCGGAGAAGACTCTCTCCGAGAAGACCGCCGAGCTCTCCGGCCTAAAGCGCCAGGTTTCCCAGATGGTGGCCGCCATCTTCGGTAAGTCGCCTCACCGGCTTTCATCAAGTTTAGAATGTTTATATCTCATAATTCATCCTTGTCGCCGGCTTATCTGATTCTGTTAAACAGGTCCTAGAAGTGCCAACCTCAACCAGAGCGTGGTCACCAAGCTGAAGGCCGTGTATACCCTGCTGGAGCAGCTCTACACCGGGTCACAGCGTGCCTTAGCTGTGGTGGCCTTATCCAACGAGGTGCCGACTCACTTGGCAGAAGTCCTTCGCCGGCTCGCTGTGCTGCCTCAACGGATTCAAGAGCTGCGACGGGCCTCTGCAAGAGCCGGAGCAATCGCCGCGCTGAGCCGGGCCAAGGCATTCCTGCCGGAGTTAGACTCGGCGGACATCGCCCTTGGCTATCCAAGCCTGAAGGAAGACGGCTCAGCTTTCGATCAGAAGGACTTCGCAGCTTGCGTGAAGGCTGTACGCCCGGTGGCCACCCTTATCGGTAACGACACAGATCTGACCAAGTACCAGCCGGGTTACAATGTGGAGAATCAGAGGATTCCAACCCCTCGCTATGAAGCCCTCAACTTGATCCCGCCGGCTCGTCAGCACACTTTCGCCCTGGAGATTGACCCGGCCGGGTTAATTGACAAGGAAGCCCAATTCGAAGCTCTCAGCGGTATCGACTGGAAGTCATCAATCTTCCAGGTCTTGGGATCAGCCGGAGGAGAAGATAGGAACGAGCGGAGACTTCAACTCAGCAAGCGTCGTAACTCGGCTGGCGGTTTACCAAACAATGCTCCACCCTTATGGACTTAATGAGTTTTGTAATAGAATAGGTGCAACAGTTTATCTCTGCCGTGCCATCGTGCACGTATTGAATGCTGAAGTCTTTTGAAGTTGTCTCTTTGATGTTTCTCCAGGTCATAATCAATCCTTTGTTTTTCTTAACCTCAAAAGAGGTGCCTTTAATTATCCTGCATAGAAGGGCAAATCACAAGTCTCGAGGCGGCTTACCACCCTGAGAATCATAAATTTTAGATAACCCAGAATATGAATCAAAAAGGACTTGTCTTCAATTATATCCTGAATACAGCCGTAAGAACATACTTAACGGCCGGCAAGCATACTTCCGGTTTAGATAACCCGGAGGAGAAAGTTGGTACCGCAACTCCGGTTTACCTGTCTTATAACTCCCATTGCGTTCAGCAATACTGTAAACCAAAGTTAAGCCGGCAAAGTGAGACCCGGCTGTACACACCTTGACATAATCAGAGAAAACTTGTGATAAAGCAGAAGAACTTAGGGGCTTCCGGTTCAAATACGACCAGAGACCCGGCCCAAAGGGGTTAAGCTAAGATTCGGATACGATCATATAGCCCCCAGTGGGTGTGGCGATGCCAATCAAGAGGGTACCGATAGCTATGTTCTCTTTGGTTCGAATACGACCCATGTTCGAACAGGAAGCCCCCAAGTGATTTTGAAGAATTGTTTAACGATGCTGATTCGAATACGATCCACGTCGGTTCTCAGAGGGGTTAAATTATGATTCAAATATGACCAAAGGTAACCTCCCAATGAGCTCGGCACTTTGCCAATCAAATGGCTATCGACAGCTATGTTCTCTTTGGTTCGAATACGGCTCATGTTTGAACAGGAAGCCCCCAAGTGACCTTATTGCTTACGGCTAGATTCGAATACAATCATAAGCCGGATCCTCCTTTAAGTCATCATGTAATCTTGCAATGAAATCAACACGTGCATATTTGGAGGAGAAAAAAGGACAGAGGTCCTGCTTTATTGCTTATCATAATATATACATGGCTGAGAGAAATATGTACACCACGAGAGCCGGTGGCTCAAGTGTAGTAAGGCCGAAGCTGAGCTATGTTCCACGGCCGACGGGTCTCTTCCTCCGACTTACGTGAATCTTTGTGCTCCCGAATGTCAATGAGGTAATATGACCCGTTGTGCAAGTTCTTGCTGACCACAAAGGGCCCTTCCCAAGGCGGGGATAACTTGTGTGCATCTGTTTGATCCTGGATGAGCCGGAGCACGAGATCGCCTTCTTGGAAGACCCGGGATTTAACCCGGCGGCTATGATAACGGCGCAGGTCTTGTTGGTAAATCGCTGAACGGGCTGCTGCCACATCACGCTGTTCGTCCAACAAGTCCAGAGCATCTTGGCGCGCCTGTTCATTATCCGCCTCAACGTAAGCCGCCACACGAGGTGAGTCATGACGGATGTCACTGGGGAGGACTGCTTCTGCTCCATAAACCATGAAGAAAGGCGTAAAACCTGTAGACCTGTTAGGAGTAGTGTTGATGCTCCATAACACGAAGGGCAACTCCTCCACCCAACAACCCGGCGTCCGTTGCAAAGGGACCAAAAGTTGGGGCTTGATGCCCTTCAGAATCTCCTGATTAGCTCTCTCAGCTTGACCATTGGATTGAGGATGAGCCACTGAGGAAACATCAAGTCGGATATGCTCTCGTTGACAAAACTCTTCCATGGCGCCTTTGGAGAGATTGGTGCCATTGTCAGTTATAATGCTGTGCGGAAAACTAAAGCGGAAAATCACCTTTTTCATAAATTGAACCGCCGTGGCTGCATCGCACTTGCTAACTGGCTCAGCTTCCACCCACTTTGTGAATTTGTCAACAGCCACCAAGAGGTGGGTCTTCTTATCTTTGGACCTATTAAAAGGCCCAACCATATCAAGCCCCCAGACCGCAAAGGGCCAAGTGATTGGGATCATCCTTAGCTCCTGAGCCGGCACGTGAGCCCGTCGTGAGAACCTCTGGCAACCATCACACTTACTGACCAAGTCCTCCGCATCAGCATGAGCCGTCAACCAATAAAAACCATGACGAAAAGCCTTAGCCACAAGAGACTTTGAGCCGGCATGATGGCCACAATCCCCTTCATGGATCTCACACAAGATTTCTTGACCTTCTTCAGGGGAAACACAACGCTGAAAAGCTCCCGTAACACTGCGGTGATGCAACTCTCCATTGATAAGAATCATTGACTTAGCCCGCCGGGTTATTTGCCTGGCCAAAGTTTCGTCCTCAGGCAACTCGCCCCGGGTCATGTAAGCCAGATATGGTATTGTCCAGTCTGGTATGATATGAAGAGCCGCCACCAGTCGGGCCTCCGGGTCAGGGACAGCCAAGTCTTCCTCTGTAGGCAACTTAACAGAAGGGCTATACAGGACATCCAGGAAAGTGTTGGGCGGCACCGGTTTTCGCTGAGAGCCCAGCCGGCTTAAGGCATCCGCCGCCTCGTTCTTCCTGCGATCGATGTGTTCCACTTGATAACCCTAAAAGTGCCCAGCAATGGCATCAACCTCGCGGCGATAAGCCGCCATGAGAGGGTCCTTGGAATCCCACTTTCCTGATACTTGTTGAGCCACCAAGTCTGAGTCGCCGAAGCACCTTACCCGGCTTAAGCTCATCTCCTTAGCCATCCGAAGACCATGGAGCAAGGCCTCGTACTCAGCCGCGTTGTTAGTGCAAGGAAACAGCAACTGTAGCACATAATGGAACTTGTCACCTTTAGGGGAAGCCAACACGACTCCAGCCCCCGAGCCCTCCAACTGCCTGGACCCATCGAAGTGGATAGTCCAATATGTGTTATCCGGCTTCTGCTCGGGCACTTGTGACTCTGTCCAGTCATTGATGAAATCCACCAAGGCCTGAGATTTAACAGCAGTGCGTGGCACGTACTTGAGACCATGAGGTCCGAGCTCTATAGCCCACTTAGCTACTCTCCCTGTGGCCTCCCTGTTTTGAATGATATCACCAAGAGGGGCAGAACTGACCAGAGTGATGGGATGACCCTGAAAATAATGCTTGAGTTTCCGGCTTGCCATGAACACACCATAAACAAGCTTCTGCCAATGCGGATATCGCTGCTTGGACTCAATGAGCACTTCGCTGACATAATAAACCGGCCACTGAACCGGATGCTCCTTGCCCTCCTCCTTGCGCTCCACCACCATAGCCACACTGACGGCTCGTGTGTTCGCCGCCACGTACAGTAATACGGGCTCCTTATCAACCGGAGCAGCAAGGACTGGGGGCTCTGCCAGCTGCTTTTTCAAATCCTCAAAGGCAGTATTAGCCGCATCATTCCAGACAAAGTTATCAGTTTTCTTCATCAACTGATATAATGGCATGGCCTTCTCACCCAAACGGCTTATAAACCGACTTAAAGCAGCGATGCGACCCGCCAAACGCTGAACGTCATTTATACACGCCGGCTTAGCCAGGGAGGTGATGGCCTTGATCTTCTCCGGGTTAGCCTCAATGCCTCTGTCAGAAACCAAAAACCCCAAGAGCTTGCCTGCAGGGACACCAAAGACACACTTGGCCGGGTTAAGCATCATTTTGTAGACCCGGAGATTATCAAAGGTTTCCCTTAAATCATCTATCAGGGTGTCCTCTTTTATGGACTTAACCACAATATCGTCCACATAAGCGTGAACATTGCGCCCAATCTGTTTATGAAGACAGTTCTGTACACAACGCTGGTAAGTCACCTGTGCACACTTAAGTCCAAAGGGCATAGACACATAGCAGAAGGCTCCAAAGGGAGTGATGAACGCCGTCTTCTCCTGGTCCTTAACTGCCATCTTAATCTGATGATATCCGGAATAAGCATCCAGGAAACTTAAGCGCGCACAACCGCCAGGACACGCCGTAGCATCAATAATTTGATCAATACGAGGAAGGGCAAAAGGATCAGCCGGACACGCCTTGTTTAAGTCCGTGTAGTCCACACACATCCGCCAGGTGCCGTTCTTCTTGAGTACGAGCACCGGGTTAGCCAACCACTCTGGGTGGAAGACTTCAACAATAAACCCGGCCGCCAAGAGCCGGGCCACCTCTTCACCAATAGCTTTCCGCTTCTCCTCATTGAACCGCCGAAGGAACTGCCTGACCGGCTTAAATTTCGGATCAACATTGAGAGTGTGCTCAGCAAGTTCTCTAGGTACACCTGGCATGTCAGAAGATTTCCACGCGAAGATGTCCCTATTCTCCCGGATGAACTCGATGAGCGCGCTTTCCAATTTTGGATCCAGGTTGGCACTGATGCTGAACTGCTGAGATGAATCTCCTGGAATGAAATCGACAAGTTTAGTCTCATCAGCCGACTTAAATTTCATCGCCGGCTCATTCTCCGTAGTCGGCTTTTTCAGAGAGGTCATATCTGTTGGGTCAACATTGTCTTTGTAAAACTTCAACTCCTCTGTAGCACAAACAGATTCTGCACAAGCCGCATCGCCTTCCTCACACTCCAGAGCCACCTTCCGGCTGCCGTGAACCGTAATGGTCCCATTGTGACCCGGCATCTTGAGCTGTAAGTACACATAACACGGCCGTGCCATGAACTTGGCGTAAGCCGGCCGTCCAAATATAGCATGGTATGGACTTCTTATTTTGACCACCTCAAAGGTCAACTTCTCCACCCTGTAGTTGTTCTCATCACCAAAGGCCACTTCCAATTCAATCTTGCCGACTGGATAAGCCGACTTACTAGGTACCACACCATGGAAGATAGTGTTTGACTGGCTGAGGTTCTTATCAACCAACCCCATACGGCGAAAAGTCTCATAATAGAGGATGTTGATGCTGCTGCCTCCATCCATGAGCACCTTTGTGAAATTATAACCTCCTACTTGAGGAGCCACCACTAAGGCCAAGTGGCCCGGGTTATCCACCCGGGGAGGGTGATCCTCCCTACTCCACACTATAGGCTACTCAGACCACCGCAAGTAGCGTGGGACCGCCGGCTCAACAGCATTCACAGCCCTCTTATGAAGCTTCTGATCTCGCTTGCACAGACTAGTGGTAAACACATGCCACCGCTAAGCTGCTTTGGATTGGTCTGATAACCCCCCTACTGCTGTTGATGACCCTGGCCAGACTGTTGATTAAAGCGCCCTTGACCGTTCTGAGAACCAGAATTTGAGCCGCCGCCCGGGCCATGAAAGCCACCGGCGCCTGGGCCGCCGCCCGGGCCATTGTAGTTCTTAAAGGCCTTCATGATTGCACAATCCTTCCATAGATGAGTCGCTGGCTTCTCTCTAGGGCCGTGCCTCGGACAAGGCTCATTCAACAGCTGCTCCAGAGTCCGTCCTGACCCGCCGCCTCGGGGAGGGGGCCTCCCCTTGCGACGCTGGTTATTGCCTTGTGCGTTGGCTACAAACTCTAGGCTGCCATCTGCCTTGCGCTTGCCTCCTCCTTGGTTCCCCGGGTTATACTGAGGACCCTTGCCATTGTCGTTCTTCTTTCCCTTCCCTGTCCTTTCATCATCTGAAGGGGGGTCCTTGGTACCATCAGAATCGGCGTACTTGACAAGAGCCGCCATTAATGTACCCATATCAGTGCAGTCGCGTTTAAGCCGCCCGAGTTTCATCTTCAGGGGCACAAAACGACAATTCTGCTCCAGCATTAAAACCGCTGAGCCGGCATCCATCTTGTCTGACGAGTGTATGATCTCCTTAACCCGGCGAACCCAATGTGTCGTAGACTCACCCTCCTGCTGCTTACAGTTAGTCAAATCCACAATTGACATCAACTGCCTGCAGGTATCCTTGAAGTTTTGGATGAACCGGGCTTTCAGCTCAGCCCAAGACCCGATGGAGTTCAGTGGTAGCCCTTTCAACCAAGTGCGGGCAGTCCCATCCAACATCATGGTGAAGTACTTGGCCATTGCCGCCTCACTTACCTCCAGTAGTTCCATGGCCATCTCGTAACTCTCGATCCAGGCTGCGAGTTGTAAGTCAGCTGTGTAATTAGGCACCTTCCTAGGGCCCTTGAAGTCCTTGGGTAGACGCTCATTGCGGATAGCTGGTACTAAACAAGGGACACCCCCAGTCCTGGTAGGGATACCTACGTCGACGGAAGTCGTCGGATAAGCCGGGGGGGTCTGGTAAGCCGTCAGTTGAGGCACCTGCTCCGCCTCTTGCCGCGCTCTGTCCTGATCTGCTGCATGAAAGGCTCCATTATGAGCCGGGCCATGGCCAGGAGGCGGGTCATGGTGTCGGACGTTACTTGAGCCGGTCGCTGAGACCATGTGCCTGCTGTAACTCGGGCTCGGATGGGGGGGTCGAGTGGATCCTATCCCGGCTGTAGGAGTACGCCTCTTGCTGCGCCAGTGCCGTCTGAAGGAGTTCCCTGACCCGGCGGGTTTCAATAGCCGTTGGAGAGTCGCCGTCAACTGGGAGAGCCGCCAGCCGTGCTGCCGCAGCGACCATGTTCTCCAGCGGGTTATTATAATGACCCGGGGGTATTGGCACGTACTGAGGCGGGGCAGGGGCACCTGGGGAGGCCCCATCACTCGTGGTTGAATAGGGGTTCCAGACCCGGGCACTATGACCCCTGGCGGGTTACTAGACCCGGCACCTGGCGTGTTGAAGAGGTTGCGTGGATCGTAAACCGGAGGGAGTCGAGATTGGGTCTTTTGATGCCTCCTTCTCATGACCTCATTGGACGTGTTCTGATCCATCGTGAGTTAGAAGGACTGCGCCTGGATCAGCTGAGTTTGGGCATCGAGAGCCGCCCTCTCTGCAGCCATCCTGATCCCTTCCGCTGCAAGCTCCTCCTTAGCTTTCACTAGATCCAATTTTAACTGTGCCACCTCCGCATCATGCTGAGCTTGATCCGCCGGGTCAACCGTGGCGGTTAACAGGGCCGTCATCTTGTCCGTGAGGTCCATCAGCACCTGAGCCGGAGAAGGCACCGGGTTTCCTGCTCCAGCAGCGGGGTTCTGAACAGGCTGCGCGCCAGCCATAAAGACTCCAGCCTGACTTGGCGGCTCAAACGGGTCTGGAATACTGTCACCATCGGAACAACCCATGAGCCTGCCATCTTGAAGTTGATACAACGAGTTTGACTCATCGGTGGCCGACTCACCGTCAGAGCCGGCGGCCGCCTCATCGCCAGCCCCAGATAGATCAGAGGGCCCTCCATGGATACATCCCACAAACGCGCGCCTTAAGGCAGGCCGGGCCCGGGCGGGTCGTGCATGCTGAGCCGTCTCGATGAGATCGGCGCAGAGATCCGGCTCAGGGCCCGGCTCACCAATTTTGCCAATGAAAACATGAATTCCGCCGAAGGGGACCTGGTACCCGTACTCAATGGAGCCGGCGTTGGGGCCCCAGTTTGCATCGTCGATGTAGAGCTTGCCGCGACGACTCTTGGTCATCCGGCCCACAGCGTATCCCTTGAGCCCTTCGAAGCTGCCCTTCAAGAACTCAAATCCACCGTGCGCTGGCCCCACGGTGGGCGCCAACTGTCGTGGAATTGTCACGGCAGATGTCCTTGAGCTAGGACTTAGTCGTGGAGCCATCGCAACTAGGAAGCTTGAAGGGGTTAATGCGGGACAAGGAACACGAGGGTTTATACTGGTTCGGCCCCTTATGGTGAAGGTAAAAGCCTACGTCCAGTTTGAGGTGATATTGATTAGGGTTACGATCACCAGGGAGCTAAACTGCTATACCCGGCTCTCGATGAGATTGTGCTTGTCCCTAAACCGCTGCCGGGTCGCCCCTTTATATAGGGAGGCTGACGCCCAGCAGCTCTCAGAGTCCCGGCCGGCTCATAAGAGTGTCCGGCTCGGACTCTCAACTATTCTTGCCTTACACTACAAGTTCTACCATAATAATGACTGCAACTACGGGCCTTAAGCCATATCCGGGTCTTAAGCCCATCTTTGGCCCACCGTCTTTAAGCTTGGCGCCGGGCTTCTGGCCGTGACCATATGAGTAACCCGGCCCCTCCTGGCGGGTGACTCTAAGGTCTATATCCTCAACAGATAAGGATTATGAATTCTCTGTTGATCCTGATATAATTACTTTGGTTGAATCTGATCCCTTCTATGGCTATGAATCTGAAACTGTTGTGGCACATCTTACTAAATTAAATGATATAGCCACCCTGTTCACTAATGATGAGAGAACTCGCTACTATTATATCCTTAAAATATTTCCGTTCTCATTAAAGGGTGATGCTAAGATATGGTTTAATTGTCTTGATCCTGGTTGTGTGCGTAGTCCCCAGGATATGATTTATTACTTCTCTGCTAAATATTTCCCTGCTCATAAGAAACAAGCTGCTTTAAGGGAAATATATAATTTTGTGCAAATTGAATAAGAGAGTCTCCCACAAGCTTGGGGGAGGCTTCTCCAATTACTTAATGCTTTGCCTGATCATCCTCTTAAGAAAAATGAAATACTTGACATATTTTATAATGGACTAACCGATGCTTCCACAGACCACTTGGATAGTTGTGCTGGTTTTGTTTTCAGGGAAAGAACACCAGATGAAGCTGAAATTCTATTGAATAATATGTTGACTAATGAAAATAATTGGACACTTCCTGAGCCAACTTCTGAGCCAACTCCTAAGCCAACTCCGAAGAAGAGGGGTGTTCTATTTCTCAGTCCTGAAGATATGCAAGAGGCAAAGAAATCTATGAAAGACAAGGGTATTAAAGCCGAAGATGTTAAGAATTTACCTCCTATTGAAGAAATACATGGTCTTAATTTACCGCCCGTCGAAGAAATATATGGTCTTAATTCATCACCTATTGAAGAAACACATGGTCTTGATAACCCGACACAGGTAGTAAAGGTAAATTCTCTCTATAGATATGATAAAGCTGACATCCCTCCTACCAAAATTGCTAGCCAATGCTTAGATGAGTTTGATGATTTTATGGTTAAGCAAGAAGGCTTCAATGCTTATTTTGGTAGACAATTAAAACAAAATGCTTATATGATTGAACACTTGGGTGATTACATGTCTAGAGTTAAAGGTGAACTTAAACTCATTAGTAAACATGCTTCTATGGTTACCACTCAAGTAGAACAAGTACTTAATGCTCAAAATGATTTGCTCAATGAATTGAATAGTAAGAAATGATTTTGCTGTTAGAGTGGCTACTAGAACTGGTAAAATGACTCAGGAACCTTTGTATCCTGAAGGCCATCCTAAGAGAATTGAGCAGGATTCTCAGAGAAATAATATTGATGCACCTAGTCCTTTTAAAAAGAAGAAAAAGAAAAATGATAGGCTTTGCATGCTTCTAGTGAACCTATTGCTGAAACACCTGAGAATCCTAATGATATTTCTATTTCTGATGGTGAAACACAATCTGGTAATGAACATGAATCTAGTGATAATGTTAATGATGATGTTCATGTTGATGCTCAACCTAGCAATGATAATGATGTAGAAATTGAACCTGCTGTTGATCTTGATAACCCACAATCAAAGAATCAACATTATGATAAGAGAGACTTTGTTGCTAGGAAACACCGTATGGAAAGAGAACCATGGGTTCAGAAACCCATGCCTTTTCCTCCCAAACCATCCAAGAAAAAGGATGATAAGGATTTTGAGCGCTTTGCTGAAATGATTAGACCTATCTTCTTGCGTATGCATTTGACTGATATGCTCAAAATGAATCCTTATGCTAAGTATATGAAAGAAATTGTTACTAATAAAAGAAAGATACCGGAAGCTGAAATTTCCACCATGCTTGCTAATTATACTTTCAAGGGTGGAATACCAAAGAAACTTGGAGATCCAGGAGTACCAACTATACCATGCTCCATTAAAAGAAACTATGTTAGAATTGCTTTATGTGATCTTGGAGCCGGTGTTAGTGTTATGCTTGTCTCTTTATATCGTAGACTTGATTTGAATAAGTTGACACCTACTGAAATATCTTTGCAAATGGCTGATAAATCAACTGCTATACCTGTCGGTATTTGTGAGGATGTGCCTGTTGTGGTTGCAAACGTTACTATTTTAACGGACTTTGTTATTCTTGATATTCCCGAGGATGATAGTATGTCTATTATTCTTGGAAGACCTTTTTTGAATACTGCAGGGGCTGTTATTGATTGCAACAAAGGCAATGTCACTTTTCATGTTAATGGCAATGAGCATACGGTACACTTTCCAAGGAAACAACCTCAAGTCCACAGTATCAATTCTATTGGAAAAATTCCATCGATTATTTTTGGAGGTTTTGAATTTCCTCTACCTACTGTCAAAAAGAGATATGATATTCTTATTGTTATGGATGTGCATATCCCCATTGAGGTAACATAGTGTTATTTGAAATTTCTCCGGTTCCATGTTATTCGGAATGAGTTTGTTAACATGACTTGATCAACCTTGTTAGTGGATTCCTTTTGATGAGCATGAGATGGATGAAGTTAGAAAGCACAACCTTACCCTCCTTTTACTTTCTGTTATTTAGTTGAAATAAAGTAAAAATAGTATTTTCTGTCAGTTTTCTAAATTATCCGTGCAATATAAAAATACCCCGAAAATAAAAGTTCTCCAAATGCCCTGAAATTGAAATATGATTTTTTTCTGGAATATCTGAGAATATCTGGCACTGAGAACACAGCAGGGGGAGCAAGCACCTGGGCACGAGGGTCCAGGGCGCGCCCACCCCCTGGGCGCGCCCCCTGCCTCGTGGGCCCACAGTGGTTCCCCTCCACTTATTCCTGCACCCACACACTTCTTCTTCCTCCCAAAAAATCACCATCCAGCTCAAGCACGAGTTCTAGCTCATTTTGCTGCGATTTTCGATCTCCTTGCTCAAAGCACCTCTCACAAAACTGCTTTGGGGGAGTACGTATTTCTCACCGACATTACATTCATGTTCACACACTCATTGCCAGTTGTCGGTGCTCATACTCTTTCACTGTAATATCCATGCTAGTTTATTTTCTTTTTATGCTTTCTTCTTGTGTGTTTGAAAAATCTTAAGAAAACCAAAAAAATTTAGTAATAGCTTTTAGCTAGTTTATTTTCTTGTTTTAGTAGTATTAATTATAAAGAAAACCCAAAAATATTTCCTGTTCTTCTTTTGCTTGTTGGGAGCTTTCCCGTTTAAATAGTTTTATTTCTTTTCCTTTCTTTGGCGGTCGATAGGAGAAGACCATAATGAAATTGTCGAAGTAGCGCTTATATGCATTATTGTTGATTTAACCGAGAGCCCATATTGCCTTGACTTCTCCTGTTTATTGAATGCTCGCAGATTCCAGCTTAGTCCAATGCACGTGCACTATTATTATTATTCACATCGTTCAGTCGTGCAAGTGAAAGGCAATTATGACGATATATGATGGACTGATTGAGATAAGAGAAGCTGGTATGAACTCGACCTCTCTTGTTTTTGTAAATATGATTAGTTCATCGTTCCTGATTCAGCCTATTATGAATAAACATGTTTGCAATGACAATTAGAGAATATAGTTACTTATGCCATGCTTAATTAGCTAGGAGTTTATAATGGTCTACCTTGCGTGCCAACATGCTATTAAAATGGTTGTGATGTGGTATGATGGGGTGGTATCCTCCTTTGAATGATTCAAGTGACTTGACTTGGCACATGTTCACACATGTAGTTGAAACAAATCAACATAGCCTTCATGATATTTATGTTCATGGTGGATTATATCCTACTCATGCTTGCACTCAATGTTCATTAATTTTAATGCATGTTCATGACTGTTGTCGCTCTCTAGTTGGTCGCTTCCCAGTCTTTTTCTAGCCTTCACTTGTACTAAGCGGGAATACTGCTTGTGCATCCAATCCCTTAAACCTCAAAGTTATTCCATATGAGTCCACCATACCTTCCTATATGCGGTATCTACCTGCCGTTCCAAGTAAATTTGTATGTGCCAAACTCTAAACCTTCAAATGAAATTCTGTTTTGTATGCTCGAATAGCTCATGTATCAACTAAGGCTGTCCGTATCTTCCATGTTAGGCGGGTTATTCTCAAGAGGAGTGGACTCCGCTCCTCACTCACGAGAAAATGGCTGGTCACCGGGATGCCCAGTCCCATGCTTTATGCAAATCAAATCAAAATAATTGCAAACAAAACTCCCCCGGGACTGTTGTTAGTTGGAGGCACTCGTTGTTTCGAGCAAGCCATGGATTGATGCTTGTTGGTGGAGGGGGAGTATAAACTTTACCATTCTGTTTGGGGACCGCCTATAATGTGTGTAGCATGGAAGATATCGCCATCTCTTGGTTGTTATGTTGACAATGAAAGTATGCCGCTCAAAATATTATTTATCTCTACTTTAAACCGAGCTCTGGCACCTCTACAAATCCCTTCTTCCCTCTGCGAAGGGCCTATCTATTTACTTATATCTTGAGTCATCACCCTCTTATGAAAAAGCACCAGCTGGAGAGCACTGCTGTCATTTGCATCCATTATTGTTAATTTATATTGGGTATGACTATGATTGGATCTCTTTTACCATGAATTACAATGTTTAGTCAGTCCTTGATCTTTAAAGGTGCTCTGCATTTATGTTTTCAATCTTAGAAAGGGCTAGCGAGATACCATCTTGTTATATCATATCATGATTGTTTTGAGAAAGTGTTGTCATCTGAGATTTATTATTATTGCTCGCTAGTTGATTATGCCATTGATATGAGTAAACATGAGACCTAAGAGTTATTGTGAATATGGTTAGTTCATAATCTTTGCTGAAAACTTGAATGCTGGCTTTACATATTTACAACAACAAGAGGAAACAGAGTTTGTAAAAGTTTTTCTTTATCACATTGAGTTTATCAACTGAATTGCTTGAGGACAAGCAAAGATTTAAGCTTGGGGGAGTTGATACGTCTCCGTCGTATCTACTTTTCCAAACACTTTTGCCCTTGTTTTGGACTCTAACTTGCATGATTTGAATGGAACTAGCCCGGACTGACGCTGTTTTAAGCAGAATTGCCATGGTGTTATTTATGTGCAGAAACAAAAGTTCTCAGAATGACCTGAAACTTCACGGAGATTATTTTTGGAAATAATAAAAAATACTGGCGAAAGAATCAAGGCCAAGGGGCCCACACCCTTTCCACGAGGGTGGGGGGCGCGCCCCCTGCCTCGTGGGCCCCCTGGAGCTCCACCGACCTCAATTCCAACTCTATATATTCGTGTTTGGGGAGAAAAAAATTAGAGAGAAAGATTCATCATGTTTTACGATACGGAGCCGCCGCCAAGCCCTAAACTCTCTCGGGAGGGCTGATCTGGAGTCCGTCCGGGGCTCCGGAGAGGGGAATCCGTCGCCGTCGTCATCATCAACCATCCTCCATCACCAATTTCATGATGCTCACCGCCGTGCGTGAGTAATTCCATCGTAGGCTTGCTGGACGGTGATGGGTTGGATGAGATTTATCATGTAATCGAGTTAGTTTTGTTAGGGTTTGACCCCTAGTATCCACTATGTTCTGAGATTGATGTTGCTATGACTTTGCTATGCTTAATGCTTGTCACTAGGGCCCGAGTGCCATGATTTTAGATCTGAACCTATTATGTTTTCATGAATATATGTGAGTTCTTGATCCTATCTTGCAAGTCTATAGTCGCCTACTATGTGTGATGATCCCGCAACCCCGAAGTGACAATAATTGGGACCACTCCTGGTGATGACCGTAGTTTGAGGAGTTCATGTATTCACTATGTGTTAATGCTTTGGTCCGGTACTCTATTAAAAGGAGGCCTTAATATCCCTTAGTTTCCATTAGGACCCCGCTGCCACGGGAGGGTAGGACAAAAGATGTCATGCAAGTTCTTTTCCATAAGCACGTATGACTATATTCGTAATACATGCCTACATTACATTGATGAATTGGAGCTAGTTCTGTGTCACCCTATGTTATGATTGTTACATGATGAACCACATCCGGCATAATTCTCCATCACCGATCCAATGCCTACGAGCTTTTCACATATTGTTCTTTGCTTATTTACTTTTCCGTTGCTACTGTTACAATCACTACAAAACCCAAAAATATTACTTTTGCTACCGTTACCGTTACTTCCATACTACTTTGCTACTAAATACTTTGCTGCAGATACTAAGTTATCCAGGTGTGGTTGAATTGACAACTCAACTGCTAATACTTGAGAATATTCTTTGGCTCCCCTTGTGTCCAATCAATAAATTTGGGTTGAATACTCTACCCACGAAAACTTTTGCGATCCCCTATACTTGTGGGTCATCAGTCGCCTTCCGCCGTGCTCTCCATCGAGGCGTTCCCTCGCGCTTCCGGTTCCCCCGGGCTACCTCTCCTGGAGCCTGATGAGAGCGGGCTGGGCATTCGCCTTGGCACTCCTTTTGCCCTCCTCGCCTTCGACGGCTCCACCTAGGAGGAGAGGGAAAAGAAAGGGCATCACGGAGCACTTATGTTTTTTAAATCTTAAATCTGCCGGCAATTGCCAAATTTTAATTCAAATAATGTAATCTCTCGAGTCCATCTTTGTGTTCTGTAATTCTTGTACTTGTATCTGCATATGAAGGAAAAAGATGAACCTAGCCGGGAACTTGTGCATGTACATGTCCATGCAGAGGTGGAGTGCCTCTTTAATGTAAATAAATGAGTTACCACGGCAGGATATCCTGCCGGCACCCCTTTTTGTCTGTCGGAGAGCTCTGTCTGCCGGGGAACAAACAAGGGGCCCGCCCCCACCAACTCCTTTTCACCAAAGGCTACTACGACTATCCTGACTGAAGCAACGTTCAAGTCATGGATGGGAGCACCTAAGTTTCAAAAGAGAGGCGAGGTTTTCTCATGCAAAGTTATAGCTTTACAGAACACTAATCGACATGAGGTAAACTTATCTGTTTGGCTTGCCAGGGATTGCTGTGCCGTGCAATCTTCTCATCCTTTGTCAAAGTCAAGTTCACAGCAGGAACCTGCAACTCCATGTAGATGAGAATGAATGCAGGATGCAATCCTATCTATATGCATATGCAAATGCTCATGAAATGCGCATGCAGTGATCTAGGTGTGCTTGTGCAGGCATGCAAACTTAGTTGGGCCCCCCTACAACGCTTCTTTATTTTCTCTTGCACGGGGTCATCGCCCCGGCTTGTACAGGTGTTACATGCAACTTCGGCAAGGCCATGTACAATGGGTGGCTGCCGGGCAGGGCCCGACAACGTCTGCGCCTTACGGGTAGAACTTTCGGAGATGCTCAATATTCCATGATTTTGCAATTGAGTGCCATATCCGGTCTCCAAACGGACTACGCCAGGTCTGGTGACTCGTACTACCTGGTAAGGGCCTTCCCACTTTGGTGATAACTTGTGTGTACCCTTGGCGGACTGAATGCGCGTAAGGACAAGGTCACCTTTCTCAAAACACCGGGCGTGAACCCTGCGGCTATGATAGCGATGCAGGGCTTGCTGGTAGCGTGCAGCACACGTAGCAGCCCGGAGACGGTTCTCCTCGAGTAGCACAGCGTCGTCACGCCGGTGCTAATCCTGCGCTACTTCATCATAGGCAAGCACTCGAGGGGACCCGTAAATGAGTTCCGTGGGGATAACTTGTGACGCCCCGAAACCGACGCTCCAGACGCCTTCCATGTTTTCGTGTGCGCCATGTGTTTTATTTGTTTGTTGCATTCGTCATCGCATCATTTGCATTGCATCGGCACTTCGTTGCCGCCATGTTTTAAAAACTTGCATCCCCTCGTAGTGGCCGCGTTCCCCCCTTGCTTCCGCTGACCCTTCCGAGACCAACCTCGTTCTTCGTTTTCCCTCTTGCTTAAACCGGAGTCCCTCTTTGCACAGTGCATCGCCCCCTCGCGCGCGTCCGAAATTTGTCCTGAACCCGAACCGGACTTTCGTTACCGTTGGGTCCGGATCATCCCCTAACATCTACAAAACATCTCCGTTTTCTTTGTTGGACGCTCTAGCCTACTCATTATCGACCGCCCGATTACGATCGGACGGATCGCGTTAAACCCCTACCCTAATCCCCTACCTATATAAATAGTCCAACCCTAAACTTTAGGAAGCTTGTCCCATCCTTCCCACTCCGCCGCCACCATCTTCCTCGGGATCCATCCCGAGCCAACTACCTCTCCACCTGATCCATCCAATCCATCGACCGCTGCCTCCCTCGTTTCCCCACCAACAGAGCCCGCACCATGATCCAAATCCTCTCGGCATCTCTCTTCATCCTCCTCCCAGGAACAAAGCCATGGCGCCCGAGGCCTCCCCTAGCTCGCCTCGTCGGAGCCCTTCCAGCGGCTGCTCCAGGCGTCGCCCTCGTCTCTCCTCATCCTCCAGCCACCTCCCCTCCCGGCTCCCGTGCGTGTCCAGCACCAAAGGAGAGGAGCTCCTCGAGCCTCGACCCAGCGGCAGGTGCCCGAGCGCCTCCTCACCTCATTCGTTGTCGCTGCCTGCCTCGCCTCCTGCCGAGCGCCTCCTCACCTCGTTCGTTGCCAGGCCTGCCTCCTCTGCCTCGCGCTCGTTCGCCGCCGCCGACTCCCTGCCGCTGCCATCTGCTTCCCCTGCAACGAGCAGAGCCACTGCCGCCCCAACCCGGCGCGCCTCCGCCCCTTCTTCGGCCAAGTCCGGCGCCCATGGCCAGATCCGCCGTCGCGTGCTCGTCGGTGGCCGCCCCTGCTCCTCTCGCCCCGACTCCCCTGCGTCCTCTGCATCGCGTCGCCGACCTCCTCTCCAGCAAGGAGCCACCTCCACCGCCCTTGCCCGTTCTGGCCGGATCCCGCCGCCTGGGCCCCGTCCCCGGCCACCGGTGCCCTCGCCGGAGACCATCTGCGCCGCCCGTCAAGTCTAGCACCTCTGCTTCGCTCGCCTGAGCCAGCGCCTCGTCCCGCCTGCTGCTGCTTCTGTTCTTCAGAAGCGAACAGCTCGCCCGCTCACCCCGTTGACCGCAGTCGCGCGTGGCCTCCGCGCCTGGGCCAGCAGCCTCCCCTTGCCTTCTCCAGATCCGGCCCAGTTCGCCTCTGCCTCACCGGGCCAAGCCCATGGGTGAGAAGCCCCTCCAGTACCCCCTCCTGTACTCTATCGGACCAGCAAGATGCGGCCCATGTTATTTTTTTCCCTGCGCTGCGATTTTAGCATTATCCAGGAGTTCATAGTTTACAGAAAACCCCCTCACGTTCATGCATTAATAACTAATAAACCGTGCATCGGATTAACATGATTTAAACATGTAAAATGCTTAGAATTTTGTGTAGTTTAATAATATGCCATTTTCACCCATGTTAAAATTGTTTAAAATGTTGTTTGATTAAATTTGCTCGAATAATATGTTAAAATGATTTATTTCATAACTAAATAACCGTAGCTCGGATTTTAATAAACTTTATATGTAAATGGGGTGGAAAAATGCCTAGTTTAACATGGTGCACTCTATTTTTCTGTTTAACAACATTAGAATGGCGTTTATGGCAGAACAGTACCAATCCCAATATATGGACATGAGGATTTTCCGGAATTGTTGTTGTTTGTTTCCGGCCTCATTTAACTTGCTTAAATAGGTAGTTTCCTTATGCTTCACCTCTTGCCATGGTTAAAAACATTTAATATTGTTGGGTCCATAAACGAGAGAGAACTAAATAATTGATGTGGTGTTTCGTCAATATGCAACTCGTTGCATATTGAGCTCCACTTAATTTGTAGTGTTGTTTGTTGCATTTTGCCATGCCATGCCTCATTAAACCGGTCATGCATCATATTTGTTTTTTGCATCATGTCATGTGTATGTGGTGGTTGTTTACTATGTTGTTTGTTTCTTTCCGGGTTGCTTCTCTCGTTAGCTTCGGTTTCGTTCCGGAGTTGTGAGGATTCGTTCGACTACGTCCGCTTGTCTTCTTCATGGACTCGTTCTTCTTCTTTGCGGGATCTCAGGCAAGATGAGCATACCCTCGAAATCACTTCTATCTTTGCTTGCTAGCTGTTCGCTCTATTGCTATGCCGCGCTACCTACCACTTGCTTTTCAAGCCTCCCAAGTTGCCATGAACCTCTAACCTTTGTCACCCTTCCTAGCAAACCGTTGTTTGGCTATGTTACCGCTTTTGCTCAGCCCCTCTTATAGCATTGCTAGATGCAGGTAAAGATGAAGATTGCTCCATGTTGGATTATGTTTATGTTGGGATATCACAATATCTCTTATTTAATTAATGCATCTATATATTTGGTAAAGGGTGGAAGGCTCGGCCTTATGCCTGGTGTTTTGTTCCACTCTTGCCGCCCTAGTTTCCGTCATACCGGTGTTATGTTCCTTGATTTTTGCGTTCCTTACGCGGTTGGGTGATTTATGGGACCCCCTTGACAGTTCGCCTTGAATAAAACTCCTCCAGCAAGGCCCAACCTTGGTTTTACCATTTTCCTACCTAAGCCTTTTTCCCTTGGGTTCTGCAGACTCAAGGGTCATCTTTATTTTAAACCCCCGGGCCAGTGATCCTCTGAGTGTTGGTCCAACCTGTCAGTCGCCGGTGGCCACCAGGGGCAACTCTGGGCTGGCCTACCGGAAGCTTGGACAATCCGGTGTGCCCTGAGAACGAGATATGTGCAGCTCCTATCGGGATTTGTCGGCACATTCGGGCGGCTTTGCTGGTCTTGTTTTACCATTGTCGAAATGTCTTGTAACCGGGATTCCGAGACTGACCGGGTCTTCCCGGGAGAAGGGATATCCTTCGTTGACCGTGAGAGCTTATAATGGGCTAAGTTGGGACACCCCTGCAGGGTTATATCTTTCGAAAGCCGTGCCCGCGGTTATGTGGCAGATGGGAATTTGTTAATGTCCGGTTGTAGAGAACTTGACACTTGACCTTAATTAAAACGCATCAACCGCGTGTGTAGCCGTGATGGTCTCTTCTCGGCGGAGTCCGGGAAGTGAACATGGTTTCTTGTGTTATGTTTTGGCGTAAGTAGGTGTTCAGGATCACTTCTTGATCCTTGCTAGTTCACGACCGTTCCGTTGCTTCTCTTCTCGCTCTCTTTTGCGTATGTTAGCCACCATATATGCTTAGTGCTTGCTGCAGCTCCTCCTCTTTACACCATCCTTTCCTATAAGCTTAAATAGTCTTGATCTCGCGGGAGTGAGATTGCTGAGTCCTCGTGACTCACAGATACTTCCAAACAGTTGCAGGTGCCGATGAGATCAGTGCAGGTGACGCAACTGAGCTCAAGTGGGAGCTCGATGAAGATCTTGTCCGTTGTGTTGTTTCTTTTCTTATTGATCTGTAGTGGAGCCCAGTTGGGATGATCAGGGATCTAGCAGTTGGGTTGTCTTCTTTTCTTTTGGTTCCATAGTCGGACCTATGTGTGTATCTCTGAATGATGTATGATTTATTTATGTATTGTGTGAAGTGGAGATTGTAAGCCAACTCTTTATCCCAGTCTTGTTCATTACATGGGATTGTGTGAAGATGACCCTTCTTGCGACAAAACCACAATGCGGTTATGCCTCTAAGTCGTGCCTCGACACGTGGGAGATATAGCCGCATCATGGGCGTTACAAGTTGGTAATCAGAGCCATCCCCGACTTAGGAGCCCCCTGCTTGATCGAATCGCTGGCGTTGTTGAGTCTAGAAAAAAATGTTTTGAGTCTTAGGGTTATATATATCGGTGAGTAGGATTCTTTTTACTCCGCAGTCCCTTCGTCGCTCTGGTGAGGTCTCCTGACGTAGAAGTTTTGACTTTTCTCTCCTCAAATTTCACTAAATTTTTTTTAGGATCACGCGGGTATCTTGGAATCGTTCCGATGGTTTTGTGATGAGAACATTGTTCTTGGTGCCTCCTGACATTTAGGGGTTGTGGCAGTGTCCCGGGGAGTTGAGCTCCGAGGTGTTGTCGTCACAATTTTATTGTTGCAATTCTGGAATACCTGAGTTTCGCCGACATCGAAATCTCTTTTATGCAGTTGTTGGTGAGATCACCTCGACGCCACCCAGTACTGGGGCGGGAGTTCGGGAGTATTGCCATGACTTGTATAACGGATGTTTTTCGAAGGTTGAGGTAAACGATTTCCGAAGGTTTCTTGGTTATGTGTTGACGGATGGATACAGCTGGATCTAGGGATTGCTAGTTTGGGTGATATATATTTTGTGTCCTCTGTATCCCTACACCAGATTGCATAACCAGAAAGTTTCGGGAGTTTATAAGTGGGAATTCTAGTAGCCTTAGGATATCTTTCCGACAGACGCATGATATGAGATTGGGGTTCGACGTCTAGTGGTCCGCCTTTCCACGGTTGGTTTTACAGTGGTCTCGTAGTGTCTTAAAGAGTCCATGGCTTTGCCGACTCGGGGACGCTTCGTATGTCATGTGCACAGCCTTGTACATGATGGTGCTGTACGATTGAGCCCGTGTGGGCCCCACCACGAAAACTTCGGACGAAATCTCTATCATATGTTTGTTCCGGCTTATTCTGCGAGCCAATCCTTTGTTTTGTTTTATTTGTGGTATTCGAGTTGCTTCGAAGTCAAATGTTGAATCCATACCTTTCCTAAACGGTGTTCTCATATTTCTATGTGGATACTAATCCTTCTGGTTCATCGAGGTCGTCATGTTAATTCTCTTCCAACCGGCGTGTTTCTCTTCAAGTGCATCCACTCATTCCAACATTCGCAAGATCAATTCTAAGCTTTTTCTCAACGGTGTTCGTTTCATCCGACCCAAGTTGCCGTTGTTTTCCCACCCTCCCACCCTTTTTCTTGAAACACTCAGATTTCTTAATCGAGTATCCTTTTTATTGATGCAAAGTCTCTTCATTCTTTTCTTTCAGTGTTCTTATCCGGTGAGTTCCCATGAAGATGCTCAACAGTTTCAAGTTCATCATCCTTCGTTGGTGTTTCTTCTCCGGTGGACCCAATTCAAGCTTTCGGTGTTGATCATATTCCCTTCCTCGTTTCAAGTGTTTTCGTATGTTGGTTCATCTCTTAATCATTTCCCGTTTGCTATTCAATTGTTCCGGAGTGCTGAAGTTATCCCAGAGGATTCAAGTTCCCATTCTCAATTCACTCAAGTTCTTTTGAGGATGCTATCTCATTCAAGCCATTTAATTCAACTAGCGCAATCTCTCTTTTAAATCATTTCAACGGTGTTTCTCTTGAGTGGGCCCTAACCCACAGGTATTTTCCCAGGATCTTACCTGACTCTTCTAATTTTTCTGGAGTTATTCTCTAATTCATTGCAAAGTTTGACGTAAGAATGAATTATCATCAGTCAATTGTCTTTCTCCAAGATCTTTCAAATTATTTTCATCGTTGGTTCAACCTTTCTAATTTTTCATCCCGGAGTATCTCAATAATTCATGGTGGTGTCTCTCATCATCATTCTCCACATTTGAAGACCGAAGAAGGATTTCTCCTAAATCTGGGTCCGTTCTCTTGAAGATTCATGGTTCTAGCTTGATGCCACCCTCTCATAATTGTTTTCGATTGTGAGAATTCTTTTCACCCATCCAAGCAATTCATGAGTCTTTTCAGTTTAATTCTCCAAAGGCCATCTTTTCAGAAGATTTCTTCGTTCTAAGTTTTTCAGCTTCGTTCTCCAATTATTCTAAATTGATGTCTCTTCGGTCATCTCCATATTATTCCGGTGCATCGTCCAAGTATTCTCTAATCAGCTCGTGATCTCTTCGTTCTCGTGTATCAAATTCCCTTGAGTATTTTCGCGCGTTCTTTAATTCTTACGGTGTTTCGTCCTCTTTTATTCAATTGTTTTCAATTCTCGCGGTGGTTCGTTCAAGATTTCTCTTCCTTCGTTATCATATCAATGTATTCGTTGTTTCAATCCTACCGGTGGTTCGATGAAGACCTTCCCAAGTTTGCGCTGTGTCTATCTTAATCCTTTCTATGGGGATAAGTAGTTTGACAAACCCATTGCTTGTCATCAATTAATTGGTGAAGGATGAGCATAATGTAATTCTTATTCTTGTTTCATCGAGTAAATTCAATTCCTTATTCCGGAGGTTCATCAAAATTCTTGATCTCATTTGTTCATTTTCTTTTCGGAGCTTCAAGTTATTTCAATTATTTCATTTCAAAGCTTCATCTAATCATTGCAAGGCTTCTCCCGGAGTTCTTTTTAAGTTTCCATTTCGTTTGATCATTCTTATATTACCGGAGTTCTTCATGGAGGCTCTACATGGTGGTTCGTCAAGGATTCTTTTCATTCTTCAATTGTTCTTCAAGATTTCTCTTGGAGTCAAGATCCGCCAAGCTATACTCAAAAATAAACATGGTGCTCAACACATGTGTTGTTTTGAGGAGTTCAAACATTCTTCATCTTGCATTCCGAAGGGCAATTCATTATAACTTATCATATGAGGTGGTGTTATGTCCTTCTTGACAATTTCCATTCTTGTTCCATGATTCACTTGTTGTTAAGAATGAGGTATTTTAAATCCATCAATCTCGTCGTTGGATTTATCTTGTGTCATGTTTCACCTAAAGCTTTCCCTAAGGATTTTGCTATTTATGGTGCTTATAAATGATCCAAGTTTTCTCCTATCCTCTAGACGAGAGAAGATTTCATCTCTTCGTTGATCTCAAGCAAGCAATTGTTTTCGTTAGTGGCAGAATTTCACCTCAAGTTTTGAGATGTTTTCCATAAGCCCACTACAAGCTTATTCTTTTCGTTGTTGCTTTTCCAACAACCCCGTCCAAACCTTCTTGGAAGGACGTTTCCCTAATTCAATTGTGGTGGAAGTTGTCATTTCCTTCTCCGTTCTCTTATTCCGACGGTCTAGCTTCAATTATTTCGTTCTGGAGGCGTTGTGACGTTGCTCTTTTCACTCATCATCTCGGATTGTGAGCATCGTGTTCTTTTCGTGCTTTTCCTTTTAACCGGAGTGTTGTGTCATCTATTCGAGTTTTCTCATCTTATCAAGTTTCGTCTTCTTCCTCAACCGGAGTGCGGTCTGAAATCTTTCTTTTCCCTTGTGCCATTCTTTCATTAGTACCGGAGGCAATGTGTTGTTAATTTCATCGAGTATCCTCTCATCTTGTCAAGATCATGTTCAATTCCTTCCATTTACAGGCGGAGTGCTGCCCAAATTATACCATTCTCATTCCTTCTTTATCTTGTTTTAACCGGAGTGTTGATGTCTATCATTCCTCTTCCAACCGGAGTCTCATCCAAGTGCTTTCATTTTGCCAAGTCCATATAGTACCCCTTCCATTTTCCAACCGGAGCATTATCGTATTTGATCATTATCGTTCCTTGTACATCTCGTTTCAACCGGAGTGCTTGCATGTATTTCTCGTCCATTGTTCTCGTCATTCATAGCTTTGCAAACTCCAAAGTTCACATGGTGTTCCTTGTTTTCCGTTTACTACGGAGTGCTCTCAATTCACTTATCTCCGTTGTGTCATTTCTTTCGATTTGTTCAACCTCGCAAGGTTCTTTAGTTTCACTCGTTTGTCAAAGAAGCAATTAGTTTTACCTCTTCTCTTCCTCTTCCGTTTTCTCTCCGGTGCCATCCTAGATCTCGGGACGAGATCCTCTTGTAGTGGTGGAGTGTTGTGACGCCCCGAAACCGACGCTCCAGACGCCTTCCATGTTTTCGTGTGCGCCATGTGTTTTATTTGTTTGTTGCATTCGTCATCGCATCATTTGCATTGCATCGGCACTTCGTTGCCGCCATGTTTTAAAAACTTGCATCCCCTCGTAGTGGCCGCGTTCCCCCCCTTGCTTTCGCTGACCCTTCCGAGACCAACCTCGTTCTTCGTTTTCCCTCTTGCTTAAACCGGAGT
This sequence comes from Aegilops tauschii subsp. strangulata, assembly GCF_002575655.3. Taxonomy (NCBI): domain Eukaryota; kingdom Viridiplantae; phylum Streptophyta; class Magnoliopsida; order Poales; family Poaceae; genus Aegilops; species Aegilops tauschii. The sequence continues at coordinate 304,095,443 of NC_053041.3, forward strand.
CCCTCTTTGCACAGTGCATCGCCCCCTCGCGCGCGTCCGAAATTTGTCCCGAACCCGAACCGGACTTTCGTTACCGTTGGGTCCGGATCATCCCCTAACATCTACAAAACATCTCCGTTTTCTTTGTTGGACGCTCTAGCCTACTCATTATCGACCGCCCGATTACGATCGGACGGATCGCGTTAAACCCCTACCCTAATCCCCTACCTATATAAATAGTCCAACCCTAAACTTTAGGAAGCTTGTCCCATCCTTCCCACTCCGCCGCCACCATCTTCCTCGGGATCCATCCCGAGCCAACTACCTCTCCACCTGATCCATCCAATCCATCGACCGCTGCCTCCCTCGTTTCCCCACCAACAGAGCCCGCACCATGATCCAAATCCTCTCGGCATCTCTCTTCATCCTCCTCCCAGGAACAAAGCCATGGCGCCCGAGGCCTCCCCTAGCTCGCCTCGTCGGAGCCCTTCCAGCGGCTGCTCCAGGCGTCGCCCTCGTCTCTCCTCATCCTCCAGCCGCCTCCCCTCCCGGCTCTCGTGCGTGTCCAGCACCAAAGGAGAGGAGCTCCTCGAGCCTCGACCCAGCGGCAGGTGCCCGAGCGCCTCCTCACCTCATTCGTCGTCGCTGCCTGCCTCGCCTCCTGCCGAGCGCCTCCTCACCTCGTTCGTTGCCAGGCCTGCCTCCTCTGCCTCGCGCTCGTTCGCCGCCGCCGACTCCCTGCCGCTGCCATCTGCTTCCCCTGCAACGAGCAGAGCCACTGCCGCCCCAACCCGGCGCGCCTCCGCCCCTTCTCCGGCCAAGTCCGGCGCCCCATGGCCGGATCCGCCGTCGCGTGCTGGTCGGTGGCCGCCCCTGCTCCTCTCGCCCCGACTCCCCTGCATCCTCTGCATCGCGTCGCCGACCTCTTCTCCAGCAAGGAGCCACCTCCACCGCCCTTGCCCGTTCTGGCCGGATCCCGCCGCCTGGGCCCTGTCCCCGGCCACCGGTGCCCTCGCCGGAGACCATCTGCGCCTCCCATCAAGTCTAGCGCCTCTGCTTCGCTCGCCTGAGCCAGCGCCTCGTCCCGCCTGCTGCTGCTTCTGTTCTTCAGAAGCGAACAGCTCGCCCGCTCACCCCGTTGACCGCAGTCGCGCGTGGCCTCCGCGCCTGGGCCAGCAGCCTCCCCTTGCCTTCTCCAGATCCGGCCCAGTTCGCCTCTGCCTCACCGGGCCAAGCCCATGGGTGAGAAGCCCCTCCAGTACCCCCTCCTGTACTCTATCGGACCAGCAAGATGCGGCCCGTGTTATTTTTTCCCTGCGCTGCGATTTTAGCATTATCCAGGAGTTCATAGTTTACAGAAAACCCCCTCACGTTCATGCATTAATAACTAATAAACCGTGCATCGGTTTAACATGATTTAAACACGTAAAATGCTTAGAATTTTGTGTAGTTTAATAATATGCCATTTTCACCCATGTTAAAATTGTTTAAAATGTTGTTTGATTAAATTTGCTCGAATAATATGTTAAAATGATTTATTTCATAACTAAATAACCGTAGCTCGGATTTTAATAAACTTTATATGTAAATGGGGTGGAAAAATGCCTAGTTTAACATGGTGCACTCTATTTTTCTGTTTAACAACATTAAAATGGCGTTTATGGCAGAACAGTACCAATCCCAATATATGGACATGAGGATTTTCCGGAATTGTTGTTGTTTGTTTCCGGCCTCATTTAACTTGCTTAAATAGGTAGTTTCCTTATGCTTCACCTCTTGCCATGGTTAAAAACATTTAATATTGTTGGGTCCATAAACAAGAGAGAACTAAATAATTGATGTGGTGTTTCGTCAATATGCAACTCGTTGCATATTGAGCTCCACTTAATTTGTAGTGTTGTTTGTTGCATTTTGCCATGCCATGCCTCATTAAACCGGTCATGCATCATATTTGTTTTTGCATCATGTCATGTGTATGTGGTGGTTGTTTACTATGTTGTTTGTTTCTTTCCGGGTTGCTTCTCTCGTTAGCTTCGGTTTCGTTCCGGAGTTGTGAGGATTCGTTCGACTACGTCCGCTTGTCTTCTTCATGGACTCGTTCTTCTTCTTTGCGGGATCTCAGGCAAGATGAGCATACCCTCGAAATCACTTCTATCTTTGCTTGCTAGCTGTTCGCTCTATTGCTATGCCGCGCTACCTACCACTTGCTTTTCAAGCCTCCCAAGTTGCCATGAACCTCTAACCTTTGTCACCCTTCCTAGCAAACCGTTGTTTGGCTATGTTACCGCTTTTGCTCAGCCCCTCTTATAGCATTGCTAGATGCAGGTAAAGATGAAGATTGCTCCATGTTGGATTATGTTTATGTTGGGATATCACAATATCTCTTATTTAATTAATGCATCTATATATTTGGTAAAGGGTGGAAGGCTCGGCCTTATGCCTGGTGTTTTGTTCCACTCTTGCCGCCCTAGTTTCCGTCATACCGGTGTTATGTTCCTTGATTTTTGCGTTCCTTACGCGGTTGGGTGATTTATGGGACCCCCTTGACAGTTCGCCTTGAATAAAACTCCTCCAGCAAGGCCCAACCTTGGTTTTACCATTTTCCTACCTAAGCCTTTTTCCCTTGGGTTCTGCAGACTCAAGGGTCATCTTTATTTTAAACCCCCGGGCCAGTGATCCTCTGAGTGTTGGTCCAACCTGTCAGTCGCCGGTGGCCACCAGGGGCAACTCTGGGCTGGCCTACCGGAAGCTTGGACAATCCGGTGTGCCCTGAGAACGAGATATGTGCAGCTCCTATCGGGATTTGTCGGCACATTCGGGCGGCTTTGCTGGTCTTGTTTTACCATTTTCGAAATGTCTTGTAACCGGGATTCCGAGACTGATCGGGTCTTCCCGGGAGAAGGAATATCCTTCGTTGACCTTGAGAGCTTATAATGGGCTAAGTTGGGACACCCCTGCAGGGTTATATCGTTCGAAAGCCGTGCCCGCGGTTATGTGGCATATGGGAATTTGTTAATGTCCGGTTGTAGAGAACTTGACACTTGACCTTAATTAAAACGCATCAACCGCGTGTGTAGCCGTGATGGTCTCTTCTCGGCGGAGTCCGGGAAGTGAACACGGTTTCTTGTGTTATGTTTTGGCGTAAGTAGGTGTTCAGGATCACTTCTTGATCATTGCTAGTTCACGACCGTTCCGTTGCTTCTCTTCTCGCTCTCTTTTGCGTATGTTAGCCACCATATATGCTTAGTGCTTGCTGCAGCTCCTCCTCTTTACACCATCCTTTCCTATAAGCTTAAATAGTCTTGATCTCGCGGGAGTGAGATTGCTGAGTCCTCGTGACTCACAAATACTTCCAAACAGTTGCAGGTGCCGATGAGACCAGTGCAGGTGACGCAACTGAGCTCAAGTGGGAGCTCGATGAAGATCTTGTCCGTTGTGTTGTTTCTTTTCTTATTGATCACTAGTGGAGCCCAGTTGGGACGATCAGGGATCTAGCAGTTGGGTTGTCTTCTTTTCTTTTGGTTCCGTAGTCGGACCTATGTGTGTATCTCTGAATGATGTATGATTTATTTATGTATTGTGTGAAGTGGCGATTGTAAGCCAACTCTTTATCCCAGTCTTGTTCATTACATGGGATTGTGTGAAGATGACCCTTCTTGCGACAAAACCACAATGCGGTTATGCCTCTAAGTCATGCCTCGACACGTGGGAGATATAGCCGCATCATGGGCGTTACATAACTGCTTCTGCCCCGTAGACCAGGGAGAAGGGAGTCTGCCCGGTAGCTCGGTTAGGTGTCGTTCTGAGGGACCAGAGAACTACCGGCAGCTCCTCAATCCACCGCCTGTCGTGCTTCTGCAGCATATGAAAGTCCTTGTCTTGAGTCCACAAAGCACTTCAGCGTTTGCCCTCTCAGCTTGTCCATTGCTTCGAGGATGTGCCACGAAAGCGAATGAGATTATGCATCCGAGGGCATGAACATATTGCATGAAGGCGTGCCTCGTGAACTGGGTGCCGTTGTCAGTGATGAACCTTGCTGGAACTCCGAAACGACACACCAATTCTTTCAAGAACTTGATAGCTGACTGAGCAGTCACCTTCCTCACGGCAGTCACTTCCGGCCACTTTGTAAACTTGTCGATGGAAACGAATAAGAATTCAAAGCCCCCGATTGCTCGGGGGAAATGGCCGAGGATATCGTGCCCCCAGACCGAAAATGGCCATGATAAAGGGATTGTCTGAAGGGCTTGGGCAGGCAGGTGTGTTCTCTTGGAATGGAACTGGTAGGCTTCACATATCGTGACGAGCTCAACTACATCTTGGAGGGCTGTGGGCTAATAGAATCCTTGCCAGAATGCTTTCCCAACTAACGCCCTTGATCCAATGTGTGAGCCGCACATTCCTCTGTGAATCTCAGCGAGCAGTTCCTTTCCATCTCCCCGGCAGACACACTTCAATTTCACACCATTGGGCCTCCTTCTGTACAGAGTGTCATCGACAAACTGATACATACTGGCCCTCCGGGCTACTCTCTCAGCTTCATCTTGGTCGCCGGGAAGTTCTCCGGTTTGGAGGAAGCAGACAATGTTCCTTGCCCAAGTTGGAGCCCGGGGCTCGGCAACGAGGACTAGCGGCACCTCCTCGGCTGCGGGAGCACCAGCCTCGTTCACGGGGTCCATAGGCCCGGCTGGAGGGGGCGGTCCGGCAGGCTGTGAGGAGTTGTTTCCGGCAGGGTCTCTGCCGGGAGAGGATGGCTCTGCCGGGAGAGACTTCCCGTAGTCCATCTTTCTCCTTTTTCGGGCCATTGTGGCTGGTGATACGGAGGGCTGAGAGAGATGGATAACCAAAGTTCATGGTTCCACAGGAAGCTTCTATGCAGCACACTTTGATAGGTGATCAACTATGCTGCTTTCTGCACGGGGTACGTGCTCTGTTTGCAACCCATCAAAGTGCTTCTCTAATCTTCTCACTTCCTTGACGTATGCTTCCATCAATGGGCTTTTATAATGTTTGTTGACTTGTCTCACCACAAGCTGTGAATCTCCTCGAACGATCAACTTCTTGATTCCCAATTCTGCTGCAATCCTGAGCCCGGCAAGGAGCCCTTCATACTCAGCTGTATTGTTGGTGGCTTCTTCCCGGGCAAAGTGCATTTGGACGACGTACTTCAAGTGCTCCCAAGAGGGGGCAACAAGAAGCACGCCAGCCCCTACACCTTGTAAGGAAAAAGCACCATCAAAATACATAATCCATTCTTGGGGTGATTCCTTGCCGGGAGAGTTGTTTCTGTCATTTCCTCATCAAGGGTTGGCATCCATTCTGCAATAAACTTTGCCAGTGCCCTGCTCTGAATAGTTGATGTGCTTTCAAAATTCAAACCAAAGCTGGATAACTCCAAAGCCCACTCCACTATTCTGCCAGTGCCCTGCTCTGAATAGTTGATGTGCTTTCAAACTTCAAACCAATGCTGGATAACTCCAAAGCCCACTCCACTATTCTGCTAGTAGCCTCAGGGTTTCGGAGTATCCTTTGCAACGGGAAACGAGTGACAACCTTAATCTCATGGGCTTATAAGTAGTGGCGCAGTTTCCTTGAGTCCATGATGAGGCCAAAGATCAACTTTTGCACACCAGAATACCTCGATCTAGCACCTTGCAACAAGGAGCTGTTGAAATACACCATTGCACGACTTTCTTCCTTGCCGCGTCCTTCGGGTTGCTCTCGTTGCCGTGCTCACTGATGTTCTAATCCTTTTCTGACTCTGCCGTGACTTGGTCACTTTCTGCCTCATCAACCTCTCCCTGTGCTAGCAAGGCCGCACTGACCACTTGGTTCGTTACCGCCAAGTAAAGCAATAATGGTTCCAGGGGTTTGGGTGCAACCAAGGTAGGCACAGACGATAGGTAATCCTTCAATTCCTGCAGAGCTGCATCTGCTTCTCGGGTCCACTTCATAGGCCCTGCCATCTTCAAATTTTTGAAGAAAGGCATGGCACGCTCGGCAGACTTGGAAATGAATCTGCTTAGCGCGGCAACGCATCCCGTCAAGTGCCTCACATCCTTAACTGTCCTTGGCACTTGGATCTGCTCAATGGCCTTGATCTTGTCGGGGTTGGCTTCAATCCCCCGTTGGGACACGAAGAATCACTACTGTAGGATGCTGCTAACGCGACACTACAATCACAGACCCTTCGACGAAACTGTGTTCGATGCCATAATCGCAAACGGTGGTGTAAAATAACCGTCTAAAAAGGTGCAAAACGTTTGCGATGGAGGATGCATCAAACACGGTTCAGATTTTAGTTGCGGGTGCGATGCAGGGCATACGGTTCAATTCAATCAACCGTTTGCGATGGCGAGGAACAAAAGAAACGGGCAGACAGATGAAGGTGTGTGCGATGTACATCATACGGTTCACTCGGATGAACTGTTTGTCATTAGGAAACACAAAAGAAATGGTCAGCAAGATCAAAGGTGTGTGCGATATACGACATGCGGTTCAATCGGATGAACTGTCTGCGTTGAGACATGAGAACAGAAATGGTTCAAATGAACAAGATGTGTGTGATACAAGGCAAACAGGTCTGTAATCAGAAACGATTGCGAAGACCGATAAGCACATAGACGATTACTGCTAACAAGCCGTGTGAGTTGTGAGCAAACGATTGCTGGTATACAACTGTGAGTGATTGTTGAAAACATCACCGTCGGGTTCCATTGTTTAGTCCATGTGCGATGTGATTTTCTTTGTCCGCACACCATCTACGCGCTGTCTACAGAGCATCAACATATATACTTAAAAACACAGCATTGCATAACCAAATTAAGCATACAATTACACAAGTGACTACACACATAACATTTGCACACACCAAAGTAAGCAATTACATGCATACTAAAGTAGGAGAAACGAGGATCTAATCATCTACTTATTGTTGCGACGATGCTTGCCATTGCTCTGCTTCCGGCTGTATCCCTGGCCGTTTTGGGGAAGGAGGCACTTCCTCATGTCAACGATCCGCCTGTACATGTCGTAGCTCGTGTACGCCTCCTTGGCCGTGTACACAACGTGAGCTTTCTCGAGTTTCTCCATCCAGGCCGAGTGCCAGGCACGCTTGTCCTTGTTGCACAAGTCCTTCATGTCTCTGTAGTAGGGGTCGATGATGGCCTCGGCGAGGTGAACCAGTGAGTCCTTCTCATGCTCCTTGCTGCCCTAGATCTTGTATTGGCCCTTGATGTCGACAAGATTCTGGCAGGCGATGCCCGAACTCTCGAGCGCCTTTACATCGTTGGTGATGTCCACCGTAGCGAACATGTAGTGGGGGCTGTTGACAAACCTGGCGAAACGCTCGCAAGGCCTTGTGGCCAGGCAGTAGTGGTAGACGAGGACGTGGTGGCGCATGCACATCTGGGCGACGGCGACCTTGGGACGAGACCCGACACGAGCGCGGGTGTACTCGAGGTCGAAGCCGACCACCTTGTACTTCTCCTCGGCAAGCAACAACTCCATGATGTGGATGGAGTGCTCCACCTAGACCGGATCGTTGGTGTACACCACCAAGAGGTCCATGAACCTTCTGTGGGTGTCCACCACGGCACGCATGGTGAACTGCTGCTCGTCGTCGGCAGCCGCTCGGAGCGCCATTGGAGTCGCGCAGGATACCCTCTAAGAATTTCTCGTGGTGGGTGTGCTTCTTGCAATGGTGGGGCGCGATCGAAAGGTTGAAGAGACACAAGGGTAGGTTAAATGGCCGCTGTAATAAAAGGGGGCCGGCCGGCCTGTAATCGTCATGTCTTGTCACAACGTTCATAGCGAAGGATTCCAGAATCAAGTGCACGCTTGACAACACCGCACCCCAGGCGTGGGCTCGAAGAGGCGCCAAATGTATCGTCGGTGAGCCTGTTCTTGCGCTACCGTGCTGTTTATCGCACAAGCTTCCTGCCCGGCTAATTTGGCCACACGTCAGCTAGAAGAGGGACAAATCGTGGGCGTTTATTGGCAAAAAGCTTTGTAAAAACGAAGTGTGTGTAATGACTTCGGTCATAAGTTTACCCTTGGGTGATGAGGTCAAAGTTACACAGAAGGGTGATGATGGACACTCGAGTGCGATAATTAATTCTACGCTCTACAGTGCACACGGTGGAAGAAACCAACTGTGTGCAATAATGTCGAAGATCGCAGTCGAGTTAGCTATACATATCACGTGTTGTGAGATCGACAAGGTAAACTGATTCAAGAATGGTTAATAAAATCTGAGACCATTGCATATTAAGGTCAAAATAGTGCTAGAAATATACGAGTCTCATATGATGCCATTTCAACGATTGTACCACAAAAGCTCGAAATGTTACAAGGTTCAAATTCTAGAGTTATATGGCTCAAATTCGAAGATTACAAGGTTCAGACTGATATTAGAAATGAAATTTAGCTCATCAGCTGCAAACACTCGCGCTGATGCGCTGAACATGGATATTAGAGAGGTTCAAACTAATATCACCGCTTCTAAGTCCGGCTTCAAAACCTCACAATTTTTGCAAAGGGGTCAGCCATTGAGAAGTCATGTATGGGGTTGACCCGATGACTTCCGATTACTTTGTCATTTGAAGTTCCAAAATGAAATTCAGCATTTTTGGAGCCTACTCCATTGTGCCACAGGCGCCGGCGCTTGTCAACAGACCATTCATTTTTGCGAAATAAATGTAGGGCAAACCTCATTTCCTTCAACACCCTTTCTCTGAGAACAAAGAACCTGGCGAATATAATCTCCGGTAAGGTCCCTCGGTAGGAGTTCAAAGTAATTTCTGAGAGATGCAGATCTAGGCATTCGACGTGATTGTTATATTGTATCACATTATCCACTACTGGGCCTAATCTTATCTACAAAACAAGAAAACGTGTTAGTGCCTACATGCAGTTTTGAACATTACTACATGCCTAGCTATTTGGTTTGCATGATTTGTAAAACGCACTAACATGCCATCTTGATCTGACATGATTAACATGGGCATTTGATTACATTCTAGAAAAATGTAGCCTTCTTCACAAGTGGTTGGAGTGGATGAAAAGTTCCCTAAGAAAACTAGTACAGATGAATCCAAAGGAGAAATGCTTATTGATTGTAACCATATGGATCAAGCAACCAATATGGGGGGGCATGTATGTACTGAAATCCTCCAAAAGAAACTTTAGAAACCGTAGTACATTGTCATTGTAAACTTGGAAAAAGGTGTCACAAATTGAACTCCCTTATGGTTAACATTTAATAGGAAAGGAACATCACCTCGATATATAGCTTCTCCAGGCACGGAAAGCATCTCAGGAAACTGACAACTTGCTCCAGGTTGGGCCCAATAGTTTCTAGTGCCAAGACCTTCACTGTGCGCAGTTTCGGGGTCAAGCTTGTCGGAATCATTTTCTGAATGACAGACGAACAAACATCTTCAAAATTAGAAATAATGTTAATTTGTAGAAGGAGAGGTAGAAGGCGGCTGTTGTACCAGAACGGGTGTGGATCCAATAACAAGTTCAGAGTATTTGTCAGACGAGTAGCCCACCACTGTCAATTTCGGCGCATAAATGACATTGATTCTTGTTGGACCTTCTTGATCAACTACAAGTAATCTCTCAAGTGCAGGTGTGTCCTGGATTACCATACCGTGGTCCACCTTTTGTGATGTCTTCCTGCCGCACCAGCAACACACATAAATAGTCCGGAGAGTCATGGAGGTGATGTGGAAGGTACTCAACCCATTGATCGCTTGAGGACGGAGTGCAGTACAACCACGGAGCAGGCGCTCCATGTCACCCTTTGAGAGGAAGACAGCGACGAGCTCGAGGTGCTTCAGTCGTGGTAGAATAAGAGCGGGCGCGTCATTAAGGGGCGGGAAATGGCAGTTCCTGAACTTGGCGACGCGCAGCATGGGTGCGAGGCGGAGTGCGGACGCTGGCAGCGACCGCATATTCCCATCATCAAATGTGAGCTCCTCGAGCTGATCTAGGGCGGGGGATCGGAACCAGTCGTCAAGCTTGGCTCGGTCCTTGCCATTGGAACGGAACTTGCCCATTCTAAGGCCTTTGGTTGGGCCAAGGTGACTGCCGAGGATCTTGGAGAATGCATCCAAGCTTTTGCGATAGCCATGGCAGAGCTCGTGGGTGTCGATGAGGTCGAGAGGGCCGGAGTTCCATAGGGGGCGCCACCGCCGGGAAAGGAGGGTTGTCCGCGCCCCATATTTGATTGGGAGGAGGGAGATGATGACTCTCAACATATCATCGGGGAGGCTGCTGATTAAGTCTAGGCCTGGTGGAGTCGCTTGCGGTTCTAGCTCGCCCCGCCTCCGCTTATTGGCAGCTCCGCTCTCCACCTTCGGGGTCTCCTTGTCAGCGGTGCTTTCTGATAGAAATGGGAGTACAAGGAATATTTATTTAAAACAGGGCAATAGAAAATTTCATTGGTAACTAGAAGTTATTAGGTAGGAATATAGTAAGATAAGGGAAATTGGTTGCTTAAATACTACACAATTCATTTGACATTGCTGGGTAAGTCAACATATGCAGATAGTTGAAAAGAAAACTTACTTCGAACAAATTCTGGATGGATGATTTTGTCGGGGACGTTAGCATATATCTCATGACCAGGCTATCGACGTCCTGGGAACAGGGGTCCCCAGACTTGCCTGCCTGCGGCCCAGGGCGTGGCTCGCTCAGCGGCCTGGTACGACCCATCTTCATCAGCAAACACTCAAGACCCTCGCGAGGGGCCAAGCCTCGCGAGGCGGACGACGCAAGACCTCATCAAGGCAAGGAGCACCTCGTGAGGTTCCCGTGACGTGAGCCATGACGACCAAGGCCAGGCGGGCACCAGGCGGGCGCAGAGTACCAGTTTCCTCTTTGGTGCTAAGGGAGCGAGCGCAGGCGAGGAGTCCCGAGGCATCAGGCAAAGGTTTCCATATCGGTGCAACGAGACCAAGACCAGCAGGACGGCAAGACGGAGGTCACCACGGAGCCCACGACGGCGTCACCACCAGAGCCTTTGGCAGGCGAAGACTACTTTTGTCAGGATAGCTTGTACTAGCGGCCCCCCTTCAAACTTGGCTGTTGTGGGATCCCTTCCCGCCTGATATTTGGGAAGAGGACCCGGGCCCCTATAAGTAGGACTAGTCACCATCATAGAAGGGCAACGCACAAACGAACGAAAAAATGAACTGACCGGGGGACGAACTTTGGATCAGACCCATTCCACCCTCACACGCACAAGCTCACCGAGCTCAAGAACACCTCTCCTCAGGAGGCTGTTCTTCCCTTGTACTTGTTCATCCCCATTCTACAAGGCAATCCACCTCACCACACTGGAGTAGGGTATTACACCACAACGGTGGCCCGAACCAGTATAAACCCTCGTGTATCTTGTTCGTCGAGTTAGGCCTTGAGATCGTGGTGAGAGCGAGCTAGAGAGTGAGGGAGATCTTCGCGTGCACCCCCAGTGTTCGAGCCTTAATGGTTTGCTGGAACCCGCAATCCGACACATGCCATTCTATGTGCAGTGCAATTTTAGTGCCAGCTTTCAGTACATAAAACTTTGCAATTTCATTTCAAAAGCTAGTGCCAAAATAGGAGTCAGCACGTTCATCAAGTCTAGTAGCAACGACTGTAAATCCATGGTTTGTGTGCAGTATGACATTCGTGGAGCCTTGATGCATGTAAAGGGAAAAATTGTGCACTACATAATCTGTTGCATAGCGAGGGATGTCCTGCAGAAAATGGTAGGATTGTTAAAGAAAATATGGTAACATGCAAATATGGGCCCAAATTGAAAGAACTATACAGCAGTTGAAATCGAAGGACAAAAGTCTATAATTAAACAGATAGGGTAAACATGATGTCATGGAAATATGAGAGTAATCGAAAGAACAATACATCATTAATTTGCCTAATATAGAAAGAAGAGGGGGAAAATCCCCTTTGACGTATATGGTGCAAGTGGCACCTTTTATCCAAATGTAGCAATATTTAGAATATGTTCAAGAAAGTAGGCCATGCCAACCGATTTAGGGTGAGATTGAACATACCGCGTGCGTCCTCAAGTTATCTGGTACGATGAGATGGAATCTCTGGCGGCGGTCGCCAAGTCCCGAAGTGTCGGTGCACTGTACATTCTGTGAATGAAAGAAAACCCTCAAATCAGCTCGAATAAAAATGAATTCACGACGATTTCCGTCGGGTGATTAATTGAGGCAGATGAACTGGGATAAGAGATGAGATAATATCTCGTTAAATTAGTTACCTTGTCGTCCATGAGAAAGAACCCTCAGTACGGCAGATTCCCCAACCGAGCGGAGCTGGGTCGACCGCGAGCAGCGTCGAGAAAGTCGATGGGATAGGCGGCGACAAGCAGAAGTGGTGAAATGCGGTGGGCTTTGCCGGCAGCCTGGCGGCGGCATGCGTCGAGCTAATTGTTTACCGCCGCGATAGGCGGTGCCATGGCATAGACGCGGAGGAGGTGTGAACGGGGAACGTACCGGAGGGGCCGAGGGGGTGGTGGGCGGGGTGAGGGTTTTTGTGACATGGGGATGGTGAGGGTTTTCTTTTTTCTGTTTTGAGTTGGGTGGTGAGGGTTTTCTGTCCCACAAAGAATTTTGGGGGCGACGGTTTGCTAGAGCGAACCGTGTGTGATTGGCGCAGCAGGCAAAATGATAGTCATTGCACACGGTTCCAATTTTGGGAACCGTGTGTGATTGGCATACTACCTCCGTCCTGGTTTACTGGCCCCCCATTGTAATTTTTACCAAAATTTGGCGAAATATTTAACATACTCAGACATAGATAATAAGCGTACACGTACATAAGCATAGTTAAACCATAATTACATAGTTCAACCGTCATTAAGCATACTCAAGCGTACATAGTTCAATCCATCCCACATCTCATCTCACATGCGGCTGGCACGATCCTGAAGCTTCTCCAGGTACTCGGCGTATGCGCCGTGCGCCACCCTGCGAGAATACTTCTGCTTGAAGGAGCCAACGGCCCGTCCTCTTGCATGCGCCAGAACACTTAGATATGCGTCATGAATCTTGTGGTTGTAAAATGGGCATCCATAGCCGTCGTTCCAGGTCCTAATACGCCCATTATGCATTCCCACATAAAGCTCCCTCAGGATTCGCCTCTTGTACCTCCTCTGGGCATCTTCATCCTCACTGTCCACATCGTCAGACAGCACCTATACATATAGTAAAATAAATTTGGCATCAAATCAGTGATTAGATGCCGTGAAGTAGGATTAGGAATTTATGGCTATTTATTTATACATATTCGGAGATTATGGTTCAATTTTTAAGCACAGTCGTCTATGTATAGACCAATCTTGAAGAAAATAATGGCACAAACATATGTAGGTCATTCAAAATCAATTGTCAAGTCCTGGCTAGGAATTATTAGCACGAACACTAACCCTAGTCGTATTACTAGCAGAAATCATTTGCACAAATGAAACAACTAATCACTTATCACCTGTATCATTCAAACAATCAATACACTACACGGATCTAACGAAACTTACTCAGATTTCATGGATTGGGAGAACATAACCACAAGATTTCTATTCCAAAAAGGGGGAGGCAGGAGTAACCGGAGAAACCGTATGATCTATTTGACACATAAATGGGTATAGATGACTAACCGGCTGTCCGTCGTTGTCGGAGTCGTCGCCACAGTGGTCGTCGGAGTCGGTGTGGAACTCCGCCTCCGGCTGTGGAAGCTCGACACCGTCGACGACATCAGGGTGCAGCGATAACTCGCCAGCGGTGACGGCAACCTCTCTCTCCATCTCCACGTCGTGCTCTGGTGCTTTAGCAGCCCCGGCGTTGCCACTCCCTCCGATGGGGCGCTTCAGCGGCATCCTCATAAACTGACGGCTTTGAGGACTGAGCGCGGCGTCGAGGATGCAAGCGGAGAGAGAGGATTGTGTGTGTGTAGCAAGGATGGGGGGTGCGGCCGCTCGAGCGCACCATTAATATGGAGTAGTGGGAGTTGTGGGAGAGAGGCGGGCGGCAGTCAAACCGATGGCTCGCCTCCCGACGAGCCTGCGCACCGGACTGCTGGCATGCCTACCAAAGTTTCACACAGCTACTCGCACACCTCCCGATGACACTGTGCAACGAGCACGCCTCCGTCAATTCACACACCTGCACGCACGCCTCCCCGTCTGCCTGCGCGGCGGACTGCTCGCATGCGTCCCGTCAACTCACGCCTGCTCGCACGCCACACGGGTCGCGCGGCGGCACGTATATTGTTTTTCTATTTGGATGATTAATGCTGCCGCTTTATTGCTTAACCGAAGCATGGCATGTATCCATAGTTGGTCTAACGCTCACGGTTCGAACAAATAATCCATTTGGGATATTGGTTCCCAATTATTAATAATCTCCCGTCTGTAATTAGATAAAGATTACATCAAAACTGGTCTCAAATTTGAAAAAAAAGTACAATGCCACTTTGTATTGGTGTCCATATGACAACACGATAAGTTTCATGAACTTTAAATAAGTTTTGGATGTACTAGAATTTAAAAATCAAGATTCTCAATGTTTGAAATTTGTTGCACGGGGAGAAACATGCACCCAGTGAGACACATGTGTTTTTGCAATCCATTTAGGTGCAATGTCACATGTGCATGTAGCTCAAATTTGATTTTTGCAGATTATACCCATAGAAAATCAATCAATCAATGTACTAAAATGTCTTAATGATCTCTGTGATTTTTTTGAAATTAAAACGTCCCTCCTTTGATAACATGTATGTTCACTACGGGATAATTAATTTAACATGCATCGTAGTTGCGGTGGATTCGCGGTGTGTGTGGGTGTGTGCGTCTGGGGGTGGCGGGTGGCTCACAGTACACTACGAGTTGTGAGCCACTGTGTGGGTTGGCCGTTTTATTAGGCAGGCTGGTGCCACATCAGAGTCGTGAAATCGTTATTTAAAACATTACACAACCCTTTCATACATAATTTTTTGGCCACATGCAGTCGATGGTTGTCCTACACGACACTCGGTACTCGCATGTGACGCTTTCTATGGGCCCGCGAGGTCGTCGTCCATCACTTTGACGAACAGCCAGCAGTGAGGTTAATTTGACCAGCAAGGTAGAATCATTTTTTGTTCATGTTATGGTGGTATATAGTACGCGTCGAAGAGGTGGGAGGGGACTAGCATATATACTATATGTATGCGTCCATGAACAAGTACACCTCACTCAGTGTCGGGACTTTTTGGTTACCGAGGCATGTGCCACATCAAAATTGTGAAATTGGTTATTCAAACATCACACAACACCTTTTTGGGCCACATGCATATATGTCCTAGCTAGGATACTCACGTGTGACGCTTCCATCTATGGGCCGATGAGGCCATCGTCGATGCATGCATGCATGCATCACTTTGACCTACATCGGGAGAGGTTAATTAATTTCACCATCAATGAGGATTCTTTTGGGTTGTACATATATTACAACAGGAGCATATAGTATGTGGTGAAGAGGGGGGAAGGGGACCATCATATGTAGTACGCTTGATACGAACCTCGCTCTGTGTGGATGCATGGTTTACGGTTTTTGAGGCATGTGGCATATCAAAGTTATGCATTTTGGGTATTCAACATATATATGTTTGGCCCACATGCAAAGCGGTGGTGGTTGTCCTCTTGCACCCACTTAAGCGGTTATCAGCGATATCGATGCTTTCCATCCGTGGGCCCGCTTGGTCCATCACTTCTTTTTGCCTGACAACAAGAGATGTTAATTTGACTTAGGAGGGGATTATTATTTTTGCTCTAGGATGACATGCATGATACACTTTGAGCACACACACATGCATGTGTATGCATGAATCCCTCCCATCGAGTCGAAGTGCCTAGTACAACGACACCATCATGAACGGACCTCGCTCTGTGTGGGGACCTAGTGTATGATTTTTGACACACGCGCCAGATCAATGTTGTGTATTCAAACATGCATGCACGCATCACCTCTATACATATGCATGTAGTGGTTGCCTTCGAACGATACACTCCCTCGCATGGTTATCGGCGAGAAGCCTATATATTCGTGGGCCCGCGTGGACATCCATGATCACCTTGACCAAAAACAAGATAGGTTACCATGGCGGATTCTTCATTTGGTTCGTGTTATCGTGGTATAGGTCATGGTGAGATTCAGACCTAATTAAGTTTGAGCGCATATACTATGCACGCATGCATGCATATATGAATCCCTGTTGTTGGCTTGAAGTGTGGTGTAACATACATATGCATCGTCAACCTAACCCTCACTCAGTGTGGGGATTTCTAGTTCGAAATCACGGTGCCACATCAAAGTTGTTCATTGTTACTCAAAAACACACCTCTCCATACATATGTTTGGGCCACACGCATGCAGTGGTTGTCTTCGGGGACTAGCTACTTGCGTGATTATTGGCGAGCTAGCCCATCTCCGGGGTCGCATGGACGACCATCACTTTGACCAACAACAAGAGAGAGGTTGTACGACCAAGGTGTACTATTCTTGGTCCGTTTTACGATCCATCTTGGTGAGATATATGCCTCTCTGTCCCGCCGACTGAAAGTGTGTGTGTGTGTGTGGGCGGGGGGGGGGGGGGGGGGTTGCTACATCACACTTTGCTAGGTGAACCTCGGTTGGGGGGGCATGCATTCATAGCTTAATTAGGATTCCCTTTGTGGCGACACGAGGGGGTGGGGGGCTGCTAGCTACTTCGCACTTTGCTAGGTGAACCTCGGTTGGGGGGAGGGGGCATGCTTATAGCTTAGGATTCCCTTCGTGCCAACACGAGGGGGGGCTGGTAGCTACTTTGCACTTTGCTAGGTGAACCTCGGTTGGGGGGCATGTGCATTCATAGCTTAGGATTCCCTTTGTGCTGACACGAGGGAGGGGTGGCTGCTAGCTACTTCGCACTTTGCTAGGGTGAACCTCGGTTGGGGGGGCATGCATTCATAGCTTAGGATTCCCCTCGTGCCGACACAAGGGAGGGGTCTGCTAGCTACTTCGCACTTTGCTAGGTGAACCTCGGTTGGGGGGGGGGGCATGTGCATTCATAGCTTAGGATTCCCTTCGTGCTGACACGAGGGAGGGGTGGCTGCTAGCTACTTCGCACTTTGCTAGGGTGAACCTCGGTTGGGGGGGAGGGCATGCATTCATAGCTTAGCTAGCATTCCCTTCGTTCCAACACGAGGGAGGGGGGCTGCTAGCTACTTCGCACTTTGCTAGGTGAACCTCAGTTGGGGGGGGGTGCATGCATTCATAGTTTAGGAACCCCTTCGTGCCGACTCGAGGGAGGGGGGGGGCTGCTAGCTCTACTTCGCACTTTGCTAGGTGAACCTCGGTTGGGGGGCATGCATTCATAGCTTAGGATTCCCTTCGTGCCGACACGAGGGAGGGGGTTTCTAGCTACTTCACACTTTGCTACGGTGAACCTCGGTTTGGGGGGGGGCATGCATTCATATATAGCTTAGGATTCCCTTCGTGCCGACACGAGGGAGCAGGGGGGCTTCTAGCTACTTCGCACTTTGCTAGGTGAACCTCGGTTGAGGGGGAGGGGGCATGCATTCATAGCTTAGGATTCTCTTCGTGCCGACACGAGGTGAGGGTCGGGGCAAGCAATACCGTGCGCTTTGCGTGAGAGGTGCCACATCGAAGTTACATTTGGTATTTGAAAATCAAACCACCCTTTTGATACATAAATTTGGTCCACATGCAAGTGTTTTCGTGTTCTGACCCTCTCCCGCGTCATTTTTCGCCAAATTTATGAACATTAGATAAGTCGGATGACGCAACACAAACGGTTCACTCTAACTAACCGTGTGCCACGCCGGTCACTACAAAAAAAAGACACATCCGTGACATTTTGGGCCGAACGATTTTTTTTCTGTCATACATATGACACTTCTATGACGATAATTCTGACAAAACCCGGTATCATCATAGATGTGGTGGGCTCCTACTTCTATGAAAAAAAATCATGACAGAAAATGGGCTTTTCGTCCTAGGCGGGCTGGAGACGCAGCTGCATGACATTCTTTGGGCTGTCCATGACGGAAAAAACCGTGGTAGAAGCGAGGGGGAGGAAAATTTCGGGGAGTTCCCGGTTACGGTGGGAGGTCGGGGGCCGAGCGATGCGCGTTTCTCTCGTACATGTACGCGCGTGTGTGTGAGGCGTTGGCTCTAACTGAACCCGAGCGAGGCGTTGGGCTCTAACTGAACCCGAGCGATTGCACTACAGGCTACGCGTTACTGAACCCGAGCGATCGATCGATGGCTGTTAACTGAACCCGATCGAGCGATTCCTTCGCTACTGCTGCTAACTGAAGCCGATCGATTGGATGAACAGTGAGCATTGCGGGGGAGGGGGGTTGGATGAATAGTGAGCGGTGGCGTTGCCTCTGGATGAACAGGACCCCGTGGTGTGGTGGAGGGCTTGATGAACAGTAGACGGTGGAGGGGTGCCCGTGGAGGGGTGGTTGAACAGGACCCCGTGGTGTGAGGGCTGGATGAACAGTAGACGGTGGAGGGGTGCCCGTGGAGGGGTGGTTGAACAGTAGCTGGTGGAGTAGCGTGCGATGGAGGCTGGATGAACAGGAGCCCGTGGAGGCTGGAGGAGGTCGACGGTACCCCGTGGAGGCTGGAGGAGGTCGACGGTGGAGATGAACTGTATCCCGTGGAGTCCCGTTTTGCGGTATGCCACACCCCTCCCGATGAACAGGACCCCCGTTTCGACCGTAGGAGGTCCGTTTCGTCCGTTTTGCGGTACGCCACACCCCTCCCGATCAACAGGACCCCCGTTTCGACCGTAGGAGGTCCGTTTCGTCCGTTTTGCGGTAAGCCACACCTCTCCTGATCAACAGGACCGCCGTTTCGACCGTAGGAGGTCCGTTTCGTCCGTTTTGCGGTACGCCACACCCCTCCCGATCAACAGGACCCCCGTTTCGACCGTAGGAGGTCCGTTTCGTCCGTTTTGCGGTACGCCACACCCCTCCTGATCAACTGTCATGGAATTGTCACGGCAGATGTCCTTGCACAAGGACTTAGTCGTGGAGCCATCGCCGCTAGGAAGCTTAAAGGGGTTAAATGGGACAAGGAACACGAGGGTTATACTGGTTCGGCCCCTTACGGTGAAGGTAAAAGCCTACGTCCAGTTGAGGTGGTATTACTTAGGGTTTCGGTGACCAGGGAGCTTAATCGCTATGCCCGGCTCTCGATCTCTTGTCTCTCGTCCTGAACCGCCGCCGGGTCGTCCCTTTATATAGAGAGGTTGACGCCCCGGCGGCGGTTCAGGACGAGAGACAACAGATCGAGAGCCGGGCATAGCGATTAAGCTCCCTGGTCACCGAAACCCTAAGTAATACCACCTCAACTGGACGTAGGCTTTTACCTTCACTGTAAGGGGCCGAACCAGTATAACCCTCGTGTTCCTTGTCCCGTTTAACCCCTTTAAGCTTCCTAGCGGCGATGGCTCCACGACTAAGTCCTTGCGTGAGGACATCTGCCGTGACAATTCCACGACAGTTGGCGCCCACCGTGGGGCACGCGCACGGTGGATTTGAGTTCTTAAAGGGCAGCTTCGAAGGGCTCAAGGGATACGCTGTGGGCCGGATGACCAAGAGTCTTCGCGGCAAGCTCTACATCGACGATGCAAATTGGGGCCCCGATGCCGGCTCAATTTAGTACGGGTATCGGGTCCCCTTCGGCGGAATCCATGTCTTTATTGGCAAGATTGGTGAGCCGGGCCCTGAGCCGGACCTCTGCGCCGATCTCATCGAGACGGCTCAACGTGCACTACCCGTCCGGGCCTTGCCTGCCTTGAAGCGTGCTTTCGTGGGACGCGTCCATGGAGAGCTCTCTGAAGGATCTGGTTCTGGTGATGAGATGGCCGCTCGTTCTGATGGCGAGTCATCCACAGAGGAGACCGATTCGTTATACCAACTTCAAGATGGCAGGCTCAGGGGTTGTTCCGATGGCGACAGTATTCCGGACCCCTTTGAGCCGCCAAGCCGGGTTGGAATCTTCATGGCTGGCGCACAACCTGTTCAAAACCCCACCGCAGGGGCAGGAAGCCCTGTGCCCTCGCCGGCTCAGGTGCTGATGGATCTCACCGACAAGATGACGGCCCTTTTAACCACTACGGTTGCCCCAGCAGATCAAGCTCAGCATGACGCGGAGGTGGCACAGTTAAAGTTGGATCTAGCAAAGGCCAATGAGGATCTGGCGGCGGAAGGGATCAGGATGGCTGCGGAGAGGGCGGCTCTCGACGCCCAGACTCAGCTGATTCAGGCACAGCCTTTCCGGCTCACGATGGATCAGAACGCGTCCAATGAGGTCATGAGAAGGAGGCATCAAAAGGCCCAATCTCGACTCCCTCCGGTTTAACACGCCTGGTGCAGGACCCAGTAACCTGCCAGAGGTCACGACGCCCGGGGCTAGAACGGCAATTCAGCCCCAAGTGATGGGGCCTCCCCGGGTGAACGCCGCCCCGCCTCAGTATGTGCCAATACCACCGGGTCATTATGCCAACCCGTTGGAAAACATGGTCGCCGCGGCAGCGCGGCTGGAGGCTCTCCCAATCGATGGTGACTCTCCAACGGCGGTTGAGACCAGCCGGGTCAGAGAACTCCTTCAAACGGCTCTGGCGCAGCAGGAGGCATATTCTTATAGCCGGGACATGATTCATTCAACCCCTCGTCCAGGCCGGAGCCCGAGTTATAGCAGACACATGGCCTCAGCGACCGGCTCAAGCAACGTCCGACGCCATGACTTGCCTCCTGGCCATGGCCCAGCTCATAACGGAGCCTTTCACGCGGTAGACCAAGACAGAGCAGGGCAAGAGGCGGAGCAGGCGCGTCAGTTGACGGCTTACTAGCCACCCCCGGCTTATCCGACGGCTTCTATTGATGTGGGTATACCTACGAGGACTGGAGGTGTCCCTTGTCTGGTGCCGGCTCTCCGCAATGAACGTCTGCCCAAGGATTTCAAAGGGCCTAGGAAGGTGCCTAATTACACGGCTGATCTACAACCCGGAGCCTGGATCGAGAGTTACGAGATGGCCATGGAGTTGCTGGAGGTCAGTGAAGTGGCAATGGCCAAGTACTTCACCATGATGTTAGATGGGACTGCCCGCACTTGGTTGCAGGGACTGCCACCAAACTCTATCGGGTCTTGGGCTGAACTAAAAGCCCGGTTCATCCAAAACTTCAAAGATACCTGTAGGCAGTCTATGTCAATTGTGGATTTGACTAACTGTAAGCAGCAGGAGGGTGAATCTACAACCCATTGGGTTCGCCGGGTCAAAGAGATAATACATTCATCTGATAAGATGGATGCCGGCTCTGCAGTCTTAATGTTAGAGCAGAATTGTCGCTTTGCGCCCCTGAAGATGAAGCTCGGGCGGCTCAAGCGCAATTGCAACGATATGGGCACGCTGATGGCGGCTCTGGTTAAGTACGCCGACTCTGATAGTACCAAGGATCCCGCGTCGGATGATGAAAGGACAGGGAAGGGAAAATGGAATGGCAATGGCAAGGGCCCCCAGCATAACCCGGCGAACCAGGGGGGTAACAAGCATAAGACTGATGGCAGTATGGAGTTTGTGGCTGTTGGAAATATGCCCTAGAGGCAATAATAAATGGTTATTATTATATTTCTTTGTTCATGGTAATTGTCTATTATTCATGCTATAATTGTATTGTCCGGAAATCGTAATACATGTGTGAATACATAGACCACAACCTGTCCCTAGTAAGCCTCTAGTTGACTAGCTCGTTGATCAACAGATAGTCATGGTTTCCTGACTATGGAAATTGGATGTCATTGATAACGGGATCACATCATTAGGAGAATGATGTGATGGACATGACCCAATCCTAAGCATATCATAAAAGATCGTGTAGTTTCGTTTGCTAGAGCTTTTCCAATGTCAAGTATGTTTTCCTTAGACCATGAGATCGTGCAACTCCCGGATACCGTAGGAGTGCTTTGGGTGTGCCAAACGTGACAACGTAACTGGGTGACTATAAAGGTGCACTACGGGTATCTCCGAAAGTGTCTGTTGGGTTGGCACGGATCGAGACTGGGATTTGTCACTCCGTGTGACGGAGAGGTATCTCTGGGCCCACTCGGTAATGCATCATCATAATGAGCTCAATGTGACTAAGGCGTTAGTCACGGGATCATGCATTGCGGTACGAGTAAAGAGACTTGCCGGTAACGAGATTGAACAAGGTATTGGGATACCGACGATCGAATCTCGGGCAAGTAACATACCGTTTGACAAAGGGAATTGCATACGGATTGATTGAATCCTCGACACCGTGGTTCATCTGATGAGATCATCGTGGAACATGTGGGAGCCAACATGGTTATCCAGATCCCGCTGTTGGTTATTGACCGGAGAGGCGTCTCGGTCATGTCTGCATGTCTCCCGAACCCATAGGGTCTACACACTTAAGGTCCGGTGACGCTAGGGTTGTAGAGATATATGTATGCGGAAACCCGAAAGTTGTTCGGAGTCCCGGATGAGATCTCGGACATCACGAGAGGTTCCGGAATGGTCCGGAGATGAAGAATTATATATAGGAAGTCACGTTTTGGCCACCGGGAAAGTTTCGGGGGTTACCGGTATTGTACCGGGACCACCGGAAGGGTCCCGGGGGTCCACCGGGTGGGGCCACCTACCCCGGAGGGCTCCGTGGGCTGAAAGTGGAAGGGAACCAGCCCTTAGTGGGCTGGGGCGCCCCCCTTGGGCCTCCCCCCATGCGCCTAGGGTTGGGAACCCTAGGGGGGAGCTTCCCCCTTGCCTTGGAGGGCAAGGCACCCCTTCCCCCCACTTGGCCGCTGCCCCCTTGGAGATCTGATCTCCCAAGGGCTGGCCCCCCCAGGGGTCCTATAAATAGTGGGGGGGGAGGGAGGGAAGCAACCTACAGCCTTGGGCGCCTCCCTCCTCCCCTGCAACACCTCTCTCTCTCTCTCGCAGAAGCTTGGCGAAGCCCTGCCGGAGACCCGCTACATCCACCACCACGCCGTCGTGCTGTTGGATCTCCATCAACCTCTCCTTCCCCCTTGCAGGATCAAGAAGGAGGAGACGTCGCTGCACCGTACGTCCGTTGAACGCGGAGGTGCCGTCCGTTCGGCACTCGGTCATCGGTGATTTGGATCACGGCGAGTACGACTCCGTCATCCACGTTCATTGGAACGCTTCCGCTCGCGATCTACAAGGGTATGTAGATGCACTACTTTCCCCTCGTTGCTAGTAGACTCCATAGATGCATCTTGGTGAGCGTAGGAAAATTTTAAATTATGCTACGATTCACAACAGTGGCATCATGAGCCAGGTCTATGCGTAGTTACTATGCACGAGTAGAACACAAAGCAGTTGTGGGCGTTGAGTTTGCCAATTCTTCTTGCCGCTACTAGTCGTTTCTTGTTTCGGCGGCATTGTAGGATGAAGCGGCCCGGACCGACCTTACACGTACGCTTACGTGAGACAGGTTCCACCGAC
This sequence comes from Aegilops tauschii subsp. strangulata, assembly GCF_002575655.3. NCBI lineage: Eukaryota > Viridiplantae > Streptophyta > Magnoliopsida > Poales > Poaceae > Aegilops > Aegilops tauschii. The sequence goes on from NC_053041.3 coordinate 304,118,978, forward strand.
TGACATGCACTAGATGCATAAGGTGGCTAGCGGGTGTCTGTCTCTCCTACTTTAGTCGGAACGGATTCGATGAAAAGGGTCCTTATGAAGGGTAAATAGAAATTGGCAAATCACGTTGTGGTCATACGTAGGTAAGAAAACGTTCTTGCTAGAAACCTACAAACCACGTAAAAACTTGCAACAACAATTAGAGGACGTCTAACTTGTTTTTGCAGCAAGTGCTATGTGATGTGATATGGCCAGAAGATGTGCTGAATGATATATGTGATGAATGAGATTGATCACATTCTTGTAATAGGAATCACGACTTGCATGTCGATGAGTATGACAACCGGCAGGAGCCATAGGAGTTGTCTTTATTATTTTGCATGACCTGCGTGTCATTGAATAACGCCATGTAAATTACTTTACTTTGTTGCTAAACGCGTTAGCCATAGAAGTAGAAGTAATCGTTGGCGTGAAGACTTCATGAAGACACAATGATGGAGATCATGGTGTCATGCCGGTGACGAAGATGATCATGGTGCCCCGAAGATGGAGATCAAAGGAGCATGATGATATTGGGCATATCATGTCACTATTTGATTGCATGTGATGTTTATCATGTTTTTGCATCTTATTTGCTTAGAACGACGGTAGTAAGTAAGATGATCCCTTATAATAATTTCAAGAAAGTGTTCACCCTAACTGTGCACCGTTGCGAAGGTTCGTTGTTTCGAAGCACCACGTGATGATCGGGTGTGATAGATTCTAACGTTCGAATACAACGGGTGTTGACGAGCCTAGCATGCACAGACATGGCCTCGGAACACACGCAATACACTTAGGTTGACTTGAAGAGCCTAGCATGTACAGACATGGCCTCGGAACACGGAGGACCGAAAGGTCGAGCATGAGTCGTATAGAAGATACGATCAACATGGAGATGTTCACCGATCTTGACTAGTCCGTCTCACGTGATGATCGGACACGGCCTAGTTAAACTCGGATCATGTTTCACTTAGATGACTAGAGGGATGTCTATCTGAGTGGGAGTTCATAATCAGATGAACTTCATTATCATGAACATAGTCAAATAGGTATTTGCAAATTATGTCATAGCTTGCGCTTTAGTTCTACTGGTTAAGATATGTTCCTAGAGAAAATTTAGTTGAAAGTTGGTAGTAGCAATTATGCGGACTGGGTCCGTAAACTGAGGATTGTCCTCATTGCTGCACAGAAGGCTTATGTCCTTAATGCACCGCTCGGTGTGCTGAACCTCAGCGTCGTCTGTAGATGTTACGAAACATCTGACATACACGTTTTGATGACTATGTGATAGTTCAGTGTGGTTTAGAATTGTGGCACCAAAGACGTTTGTGAAACGTCGCAGAACATATGAGATGTTCCGAAGATTGAAATTGGGATTTCAGACCAGTGCCCACGTCAAGAGGTATGAGACCTCTAACAAGTTTCTTAAGCCTGCAAACTAAGGGAGAAAAGCTCAATCGTTGAGCATGTGCTCAGATTGTCTGAATGCCACAATCGCTTGAATCGAGTGGGAGTTAATCTCCCAGATGAGATAGTGATAGTTCTCCATAGTCACTGCCACCAAGCTAGTAGAGCTTCGTGATGAACTGTAACATATCAGGGATAGATGATGATCCTTGAGCTATTCACGATGTTTGACACCGCGAGAGTAGAAATCAAGAAGGAGCATCAATTGTTGATGGTTAGTAAAAACCACTAGTTTAAGAAGGGCAAGGGCAAAAGGGATACTTCATGAAACAGCAAGTCGTTTGCTGCTCTAGTGAAGAATCCCAAGGTTGAACCCAAACCCGAGACTAAGTGCTTCTGTAATAAGGGGAACGGTCACTGGAGCAGTACTACCCTAGATACTTGGTAGATGAGAAGGCAGGCAAGGTCGACAGAAGTATATTGGATATACGGTATATGAATGTGTACTTTACTAGTACTCCTAGCAGCACCAGGGTATTAGATACCGGTTCGGTTGCTAAGTGTTAGTAACTCGAAATAAAAGCTGCGGAATAAACGGAGACTAGCTAAAGGTGAGATGACAATATGTGTTGGAAGTGTTTCCAAGGTTGATGTGATCAAGCATCGCATGCTCCCTCTACCATCGAGATTTGGTGTTTGCGTTAAGCATGATTGGATTATGTTTATCGCAATACGGTTATTCATTTAAGGAGAATAATGGTTACTCTGTTTATTTGAATAATACCTTCAATGGTCTTGCACCTAAAATGAATCTCGATCATAGTGATACACATGTTCGTGCCAAAAGATATAAAATAGTAATGATAGTTCCACATACTTGTGGCACTGCCATTTGAGTCATATTGGTATAGAACGCATGAAGAAGCTCCATGTAGATGGTTCTTTGGACTCACTCGTTTTTGAAAAGATTGAGACATGCGAACCATGTCTATTGGTATATATGCATGAAGAAACTCCATGCAGATGGATCATTTGGACTCACTTGATTTTGAATCACTTGAGACATGCAAATCATACCACATGGGCAAGATGACTGAAAAGCCTCGTTTTCAGTAAGATGGAACAAGAGAGCAACTTGTTGGAAGTTATACATTCGATGTGTACAGTCCAATGAGTGCTGAGGCATGCAGTGGATATCGTTATGTTCTTACTTCACAGATGATTTGAGTAGATGCTGAGTGTATTTACTTGATGAAACACAAGTCTGAATTATTGAAAGGTTCAAGTAATTTCAGAGTGAAGTTGAAGATCGTCGTGACAAGAGGATAAAATGTCTGTGATATGATCATAGAGATAAGTATCTGAGTTACGAGTTTGGCACACAATTAAGACATTGTGGAAAGTGTTTCACAATTAATACCGCCGGGAACACCATAGTGTGATGGTGTGTCCGAACATCATAACTACACCCTATTGGATATGGTGCATACCATGATGTCTCTTATCGAATTACCACTATCGTTTATGGGTTAGGCATTAGAGACAACCGCATTCACTTTAAAAGGGGCACCACGCAATTCCGTTGAGACGACACCGTTTAGAGAAACCTAAGTTGTCGTTTCTTAAAAGTTTGGGGCTGCGATGCTTATGTGAAAAAGTTTCAGGCTGATAAGCTCGAACCCAAAGCGGATAAATGCATCTTCATAGAGTACCCAAAAACAGTTGGGTATACCTCCTATCTGGAAGCAAAAGTAATTGCTTCTAGAAACGAGTCCTTTCTCGAGGAAAAGTTTCTCTCGAAAGAATTGAGTGGGAGGATGGTGGAGACTTCATAAGGTTATTGAACCGTCGCTTCAACTAGTGTGTAGCAGGGCACAGGAAGTTGTTCCTGTGGCACCTACACCAATTGAAGTGGAAGCTTATGATAGTGATCATGAAACTTCGGATCAAGTCACTACCAAACCTCGTAGGACGACGAGGATGCGCACTACTTCAGAGTAATGCGTTATCCTGTCTTGGAAGTCATGTTGCTAGACAACAATGAACCTACGAGCTATGGAGAAGCGATGGTGGGCCCATATTCCGACGAATGGCTCGAGGCCATGAAATCCGAGATAGAATCCATACAAAGCATGGACTTTGGTGAACTTGCCCGATGATCGGCAAGCCATTGAGATAAATGGATCTTTAAGAAGAAGATGGACATGGACGGTAATGTTACCGTCTATGAAGCTCGACTTGTGGCAAAGAGTATTTTCACAAGTTCAAGGAGTTGACTACGATGAGTTTTTCTCATCCATAGCGATGCTTAGGTCCGTCGGAATCATGTTAGCATTAGCTACATTTATGAAATCTGGCAGATGGATGTCAAAACAAGTTTCCTTGCCAGTTTTCGTAAGGAAAGGTTGTATGTGATACAATCAGAAAGGTTTTGTCGATCCTAAGGATGCTAAAAGGTATGCTAGCTCCAGCGATCCTTCCATGGATTAGAGCAAGCATCTCGGAGTCAGAATATACGCTTTGATGGAGTGATCAAAGTTTTTGGGTTTATACAAAGTTTGTTAGAAACTTGTATTTACAATAAAGTGAGTGGGAGCGCTACAACATTTCTGATAAGTATATGTGAATAACATATTGTTGATCCGAAATGATGTAAAATTTCTGGAAAGCATAAAGGGTTGTTTGAAAGGAGTTTTTCAAAGGAAGACCTGGATAAAGCTGCTTACATATTGGGCATCAAGATCCATAGAGATAGATCAAGACGCCTGATGATACTTTCAAAAGACAGCACACCTTGACATGATTTTGAAAGAGTTCAAAATAGATCAGCAAAGAAGGAGTTCTTGGCTGTGTTACAAGGTATGAGTATTGAGTAAGACTCAAGACCTGACCACAGCGGAAGGTAGAGAAAGGACGAAGGTCGTCCCCTATGCTTTAGACATCGGCTCTATAGTATGCTATGCTGTGTACCGCACATGTAGTGTGCCTTGCCATGAGTTGGTCAAGAGGGTACAATGGTGATCCGGGAAAGGATCTCATGACAGCGGTCGAACTTATCCTTAGTACCTAGTGGATTAAGGAATTTTCTCGATTATGGAGGTGGAAAGGAGTTCGTCGTAAGGGGTTACGTCGATGCGAACTTTCACACTAATCCGGAGGACTCTGAGTAGTAAACCGGATTCGTATAGTAGAGCAATTATTTGAAATGGCTCCAAATAGCGCGTGGTAGCATCCACAAGATGACATAGATATTCGTAAAGCACACGGTTCTGAAAGGTTCAGACCCGTTGACTAATAACCTCTCTCACAAGCATAACATGAACAAACCAGAACACATTGAGTGATAATCACATAGTGATGTGAACTAGATTGTTGACTTTAGTAAACTCTTTAGATGTTGGTCACATGGTGATGTGACCAGTGAGTGTTAATCACATGGTGATGTGAACTAGATTATTGACTCTAGTGCAAGTGGGAGACTGTTGGAAATATGCCCTAGAGGCAATAATAAATGGTTATTATTATATTTCTTTGTTCATGGTAATTGTCTATTATTCATGCTATAATTGTATTGTCCGGAAATCGTAATACATGTGTGAATACATAGACCACAACCTGTCCCTAGTAAGCCTCTAGTTGACTAGCTCGTTGATCAACAGATAGTCATGGTTTCCTGACTATGGACATTGGATGTCATTGATAACGGGATCACATCATTAGGAGAATGATGTGATGGACAAGACCCAATCCTAAGCATAGCATAAAAGATCATGTAGTTTCATTTGCTAGAGCTTTTCCAATGTCAAGTATCTTTTCCTTAGACCATGAGATCGTGCAACTCCCGGATACCGTAGGAGTGCTTTGGGTGTGCCAAACGTCACAACGTAACTGGGTGACTATAAAGGTGCACTACGGGTATCTCCGAAAGTGTCTGTTGGGTTGGCACGGATCGAGACTGGGATTTGTCACTCCGTGTGACGGAGAGGTATCTCTGGGCCCACTCGGTAATGCATCATCATAATGAGCTCAATGTGACTAAGGCGTTAGTCACGGGATCATGCATTGCGGTACGATTAAAGAGACTTGCCGGTAACGAGATTGAACAAGGTATTGGGATACCGACGATCGAATCTCGGGCAAGTAACATACCGTTTGACAAAGGGAATTGCATACGGATTGATTGAATCCTCGACACCGTGGTTCATCCGATGAGATCATCGTGGAACATCTGGGAGCCAACATGGGTATCCAGATCCCGCTATTGGTTATTGACCGGAGACGCGTCTCGGTCATGTCTGCATGTCTCCCGAACCCGTAGGGTCTACACACTTAAGGTCCGGTGACGCTAGGGTTGTAGAGATATATGTATGCGGAAACCCGAAAGTTGTTCGGAGTCCCGGATGAGATCTCGGACGTCACGAGAGGTTCCGGAATGGTCCGGAGGTGAAGAATTATATATAGGAAGTCAAGTTTTGGCCACCGGGAAAGTTTCGGGGGTTACCGGTATTGTACCGGGACCACCGGAAGGGTCTCGGGGGTCCACTGGGTGGGGCCACCTACCCCAGAGGGCCCCGTGGGCTATAAGTGGAAGGGAACCAGCCCTTAGTGGGCTGGGGCGCCCCCCTTGGGCCTCCCCCCATGCGCCTAGGGTTGGGAACCCTAGGGGGGAGCTTTCCCCTTGCCTTGGGGGGCAAGGCACCCCTTCCCCCCCATTTGGCCGCCGCCCCCCTTGGAGATCTGATCTCCCAAGGGCTGGCCCCCCCAGGGGTCCTATAAATAGTGGGGGGGAGGGAGGGAAGCAACCTACAGCCTTGGGCGCCTCCCTCCTCCCCTGCAACACCTCTCTCTCTCTCGCAGAAGCTTGGCGAAGCCCTGCCGGAGACCCGCTACAACCACCACCACGCCATCGTGCTGTTGGATCTCCATCAACCTCTCCTTCCCCCTTGCTGGATCAAGAAGGAGGAGACGTCGCTGCACCGTACGTGTGTTGAACGCGGAGGTGCCGTCCGTTCGGCACTCGGTCATCGGTGATTTGGATCACGGCGAGTACGACTCCGTCATCCACGTTCATTGGAACGCTTCCGCTCGCGATCTACAAGGGTATGTAGATGCACTCCTTGCCCCTCGTTGCTAGTAGACTCCATAGATGCATCTTGGTGAGCGTAGGAAAATTTTAAATTATGCTACGATTCCCAACAGTGGCATCATGAGCCAGGTCTATGCGTAGTTACTATGCACGAGTAGAACACAAAGCAGTTGTGGGCGTTGAGTTTGCCAATTCTTCTTGCTGCTACTAGTCGTTTCTTGTTTCGGCGGCATTGTAGGATGAAGCGGCCCGGACCGACCTTACACGTACGCTTACGTGAGACAGGTTCCACCGACTGACATGCACTAGATGCATAAGGTGGCTAGCGGGTGTCTGTCTCTCCTACTTTAGTCGGAACGGATTCGATGAAAAGGGTCCTTATGAAGGGTAAATAGAAATTGGCAAATCACGTTGTGGTCATACGTAGGTAAGAAAACGTTCTTGCTAGAAACCTACAAACCACGTAAAAACTTGCAACAACAATTAGAGGACGTCTAACTTGTTTTTGCAGCAAGTGCTATGTGATGTGATATGGCCAGAAGATGTGATGAATGATATATGTGATGTATGAGATTGATCACATTCTTGTAATAGGAATCACGACTTGCATGTCGATGAGTATGACAGCCGGCAGGAGCCATAGGAGTTGTCTTTATTATTTTGCATGACCTGCGTGTCATTGAATAACGCCATGTAAATTACTTTACTTTGTTGCTAAACGCGTTAGCCATAGAAGTAGAAGTAATCGTTGGCGTGACGACTTCATGAAGACACAATGATGGAGATCATGATGATGGAGATCATGGTGTCATGCCGGTGACGAAGATGATCATGGTGCCCCGAAGATGGAGATCAAAGGAGCATGATGATATTGGCCATATCATGTCACTATTTGATTGCATGTGATGTTTATCATGTTTTTGCATCTTATTTGCTTAGAACGACAGTAGTAAGTAAGATGATCCCTTATAATAATTTCAAGAAAGTGTTCACCCTAACTGTGCACCGTTGCGAAGGTTCGTTGTTTCGAAGCACCACGTGATGATCGGGTGTGATAGATTCTAACGTTCGAATACACCGGGTGTTGACGAGCCTAGCATGTACAGACATGGCCTCGGAACACACGCAATACACTTAGGTTGACTTGACGAGCCTAGCATGTACAGACATGGCCTCGGAACACGGAGGACCGAAAGGTAGAGCATGAGTCGTATAGAAGATACGATCAACATGGAGATGTTCACCGATCTTGACTAGTCCGTCTCACATGATGATCGAACACGGCTTAGTTAAACTCGGATCATGTTTCACTTAGATGACTAGAGGGATGTCTATCTGCGTGGGAGTTCATAATCAGATGAACTTCATTATCATGAACATAGTCAAATAGTTATTTGCAAATTATGTCATAGCTTGCGCTTTAGTTCTACTGGTTAAGATATGTTCCTAGAGAAAATTTAGTTGAAAGTTGGTAGTAGCAATTATGCGGACTGGGTCCGTAAACTGAGGATTGTCCTCATTGCTGCACAGAAGGCTTATGTCCTTAATGCACCGCTCGGTGTGCTGAACCTCAGCGTCGTCTGTAGATGTTACGAAACATCTGACATACACGTTTTGATGACTATGTGATAGTTCAGTGTGGTTTAGAATTGTGGCACCAAAGACGTTTGTGAAACGTCGCAGAACATATGAGATGTTCCGAAGAATGAAATTGGGATTTCAGACCAGTGCCCACGTCAAGAGGTATGAGACCTCTGACAAGTTTCTTAAGCCTGCAAACTAAGGGAGAAAAGCTCAATCGTTGAGCATGTGCTCAGATTGTCTGAATGCCACAATCGCTTGAATCGAGTGGGAGTTGATCTCCCAGATGAGATAGTGATAGTTCTCCATAGTCACTGCCACCAAGCTAGTAGAGCTTCGTGATGAACTATAACATATCAGGGATAGATGATGATCCTTGAGCTATTCGCGATGTTTGACACCGCGAGAGTAGAAATCAAGAAGGAGCATCAATTGTTGATGGTTAGTAAAAACCACTAGTTTAAGAAGGGCAAGGGCAAAAGGGATACTTCATGAAACACCAAGTCGTTTGCTGCTCTAGTGAAGAATCCCAAGGTTGAACCCAAACCCGAGACTAAGTGCTTCTATAATAAGGGGAACGGTCACTGGAGCAGTACTACCCTAGATACTTGGTAGATGAGAAGGCAGGCAAGGTCGACAGAAGTATATTGGATATACGTTATATGAATGTGTACTTTACTAGTACTCCTAGCAGCACCAGGGTATTAGATACCGGTTCGGTTGCTAAGTGTTAGTAACTCGAAATAAAAGCTGCGGAATAAACGAAGACTAGCTAAAGGTGAGATGATGATATGTGTTGGAAGTGTTTCCAAGGTTGATGTGATCAAGCATCGCATGCTCCCTCTACCATCGAGATTTGGTGTTTGCGTTAAGCATGATTGGATTATGTTTATCGCAATACGGTTATTCATTTAAGGAGAATAATGGTTACTCTGTTTATTTGAATAATACCTTCAATGGTCTTGCACCTAAAATGAATCTCGATCGTAGTGATACACATGTTCGTGCCAAAAGATATAAAATAGTAATGATAGTTCCACATACTTGTGGCACTGCCATTTGAGTCATATTGGTATAGAACGCATGAAGAAGCTCCATGTAGATGGATCTTTGGACTCACTCGTTTTTGAAAAGATTGAGGCATGCGAACCATGTCTATTGGTATATATGCATGAAGAAACTCCATGCAGATGGATCATTTGGACTCACTTGATTTTGAATCACTTGAGACATGCAAATCATACCACATGGGCAAGATGACTGAAAAGCCTCGTTTTCAGTAAGATGGAACAAGAGAGCAACTTGTTGGAAGTAATACATTCGATGTGTACAGTCCAATGAGTGCTGAGGCATGCAGTGGATATCGTTATGTTCTTACTTCACAGATGATTTGAGTAGATGCTGAGTGTATTTACTTGATGAAACACAAGTCTGAATTATTGAAAGGTTCAAGTAATTTCAGAGTGAAGTTGAAGATCGTCGTGACAAGAGGATAAAATGTTTGTGATATGATCATAGAGATAAGTATCTGAGTTACGAGTTTGGCACACAATTAAGACATTGTGGAAAGTGTTTCACAATTAATACCGCCTGGAACACCATAGTGTGATGGTGTGTCCGAACATCATAACTACACCCTATTGGATATGGTGCATACCATGATGTCTCTTATCGAATTACCACTATCGTTTATGGGTTAGGCATTAGAGACAACCGCATTCACTTTAAAAGGGGCACCACGCAATTCCGTTGAGACGACACCGTTTAGAGAAACCTAAGTTGTCGTTTCTTAAAATTTTGGGGCTGCGATGCTTATGTGAAAAAGTTTCAGGCTGATAAGCTCGAACCCAAAGCGGATAAATGCATCTACATAGAATACCCAAAAACAGTTGGGTATACCTCCTATCTGGAAGCAAAAGTAATTGCTTCTAGAAACGAGTCCTTTCTCGAGGAAAAGTTTCTCTCGAAAGAATTGAGTGGGAGGATGGTGGAGACTTGATAAGGTTATTGAACCGCCGCTTCAACTAGTGTGTAGCAGGGCACAGGAAGTTGTTCCTGTGGCACCTACACCAATTGAAGTGGAAGCTTATGATAGTGATCATGAAACTTCGGATCAAGTCACTACCAAACCTCATAGGACGACGAGGAGGCGCACTACTTCAGAGTAATGCGTGATCCTGTCCTGGAAGTCATGTTGCTAGACAACAATGAACCTACGAGCTATGGAGAAGCGATGGTGGGCCCATATTCCGACGAATGGCTCGAGGCCATGAAATTCGAGATAGAATCCATACAAAGCATGGACTTTGGTGAACTTGCCCGATGATCGGCAAGCCATTGAGATAAATGGATCTTTAAGAAGAAGACGGACATGGACGGTAATGTTACCGTCTATGAAGCTCGACTTGTGGCAAAGAGTATTTTCACAAGTTCAAGGAGTTGACTACGATGAATTTTTCTCATCCATAGCGATGCTTAGGTCCGTCGGAATCATGTTAGCATTAGCTACATTTATGAAATCTGGCAGACGGATGTCAAAACAAGTTTCCTTGCCAGTTTTCGTAAGGAAAGGTTGTATGTGATACAATCAGAAAGGTTTTGTCGATCCTAAGGATGCTAAAAGGTATGCTAGCTCCAGCGATCCTTCCATGGATTAGAGCAAGCATCTCGGAGTCAGAATATACGCTTTGATGGATTGATCAAAGTTTTTGGGTTTATACAAAGTTTGTTAGAAACATGTATTTACAATAAAGTGAGTGGGAGCGCTACAACATTTCTGATAAGTATATGTGAATAACATATTGTTGATCCGAAATGATGTAAAATTTCTGGAAAGCATAAAGGGTTGTTTGAAAGGAGTTTTTCAAAGGAAGACCTGGATAAAGCTGCTTACATATTGGGCATCAAGATCCATAGAGATAGATCAAGACGCCTGATGATACTTTCAAAAGACAGCACACCTTGACATGATTTTGAAAGAGTTCAAAATAGATCAGCAAAGGAGTTCTTGGCTGTGTTACAAGGTGTGAGTATTGAGTAAGACTCAAGACCTGACCACAGCGGAAGGTAGAGAAAGGACGAAGTCGTCCCCTATGCTTTAGACATAGGCTCTATAGTATGCTATGCTGTGTACCGCACATGTAGTGTGCCTTGCCATGAGTTGGTTAAGAGGGTACAATGGTGATCCGGGAAAGGATCTCATGACAGCGGTCGAACTTATCCTTAGTACCTAGTGGATTAAGGAATTTTCTCGATTATGGAGGTGGAAAGGAGTTCGTCGTAAAGGGTTACGTCGATGCGAACTTTGACACTAATCCGGAGGACTCTGAGTAGTAAACCGGATTCGTATAGTAGAGCAATTATTTGAAATGGCTCCAAATAGCGCGTGGTAGCATCCACAAGATGACATAGATATTCGTAAAGCACACGGTTCTGAAAGGTTCAGACCCGTTGACTAATAACCTCTCTCACAAGCATAACATGACCAAACCAGAACACATTGAGTGATAATCACATAGTGATGTGAACTAGATTGTTGACCTAGTAAACTGTTTAGATGTTGGTCACATGGTGATGTGACCAGTGAGTGTTAATCACATGGTGATGTGAACTAGATTATTGACTCTAGTGCAAGTGGGAGACTGTTGGAAATATGCCCTAGAGGCAATAATAAATGGTTTTATTATATTTCTTTGTTCATGGTAATTGTCTATTATTCATGCTATAATTGTATTGTTCGGAAATCGTAATACATGTGTGAATACATAGACCACAACCTGTCCCTTGTAAGCCTCTGGTTGACCAGCTCGTTGATCAACAGATAGTCATGGTTTCCTGACTATGGACATTGGATGTCATTGATAACGGGATCACATCATTAGGAGAATGATGTGATGGACAAGACCCAATCCTAAGCATAGCATAAAAGATTGTGTAGTTTCGTTTGCTAGAGCTTTTCCAATGTCAAGTATCTTTTCCTTAGACCATGAGATCGTGCAACTCCCGGATACCGTAGGAGTGCTTTGGGTGTGCCAAACATCACAACGTAACTGGGTGACTATAAATGTGCACTACGGGTATCTCCGAAAGTGTCTGTTGGGTTGGCACGGATCGAGACTGGGATTTGTCACTCCGTGTGACGGAGAGGTATCTCTGGGCCCACTCGGTAATGCATCATCATAATGAGCTCAATGTGACTAAGGCGTTAGTCACGGGATCATGCATTGCGGTACGAGTAAAGAGACTTGACGGTAACGAGATTGAACAAGGTATTGGGATACCGACGATCGAATCTCGGGCAAGTAACATACCGTTTGACAAAGGGAATTGCATACGGATTGATTGAATCCTCGACACTGTGGTTCATCCGATGAGATCATCGTGGAACATGTGGGAGCCAACATGGGTATCCAGATCCCGCTGTTGGTTATTGACCGGAGAGGCGTCTCGGTCATGTCTGCATGTCTCCCGAACCCGTAGGGTCTACACACTTAAGGTCCGGTGACGCTAGGGTTGTAGAGATATATGTATGCGGAAACCCGAAAGTTGTTCGGAGTCCCGGATGAGATCCCGGACGTCACGAGAGGTTCCGGAATGGTCCGGAGGTGAAGAATTATATATAGGAAGTCATGTTTTGGCCACCGGGAAAGTTTCGGGGGTTACCGGTATTGTACCGGGACCACCGGAAGGGTCCCGAGGGTCCACCGGGTGGGGCCACCTACCCCGGAGGGCCCCGTGGGCTGAAAGTGGAAGGGAACCAGCCCTTAGTGGGCTGGGGCGCCCCCCTTGGGCCTCCCCCCATGCGCCTAGGGTTGGGAACCCTAGGGGGGAGCTTCCCCCTTGCCTTGGGGGGCAAGGCACCCCTTCCCCCCCACTTGGCCGCCGCCCCCCTTGGAGATCTGATCTCCCAAGGGCTGGCGCCCCCCCAGGGGTCCTATAAATAGTGGGGGGGGGGAGGGCAGCAACCTACAGCCTTGGGCGCCTCCCTCCTCCCCTGCAACACCTCTCTCTCTCTCGCAGAAGCTTGGCGAAGCCGTGCCGGAGACCCGCTACATCCACCACCACGCCGTCGTGCTGTTGGATCTCCATCAACCTCTCCTTCCCCCTTGCTGGATCAAGAAGGATGAGACGTCGCTGCACCGTACGTGTGTTGAACGTGGAGGTGCTGTCCGTTCGGCACTCGGTCATCGGTGATTTGGATCACGGCGAGTACGACTCCGTCATCCACGTTCATTGGAACGCTTCCGCTCGCGATCTACAAGGGTATGTAGATGCACTCCTTTCCCCTCGTTGCTAGTAGACTCCATAGATGCATCTTGGTGAGCATAGGAAAATTTTAAATTATGCTACGATTCCCAACAGTGGCCAACGCCAGTTCACAGGGTAACAACCACCGGCGCAAGGGGAGACCGCCTCCCCGCGCCGGTGGGTCAGGCCCGACGCTTGAGCAGTTGTTGAATGAGCCTTGTCCAAGGCATGGCTCTAGGGAAAAGCCGGCCACTCATCTGTGGAAGGACTGCGCAATCATGAAGGCCTTTAAAAATTCCAATGCTTTCAATGTTAATAATGGCCCGGGCGGCGGCTCAGGCGCCGGCGGCTTTCATGGCCCGGGCGGCGGCTCAAATTCCAATTCTCAGAATGTTCAAGGGGCTTTAATCAGCAGTCCGGCCAGGGTCATCAGCAGCAGCAGGGGGATACCAGACCAATCCAAAGCAGCTCAATGGTGGACAGTATCATGTGTTTACCACCAGTCTGTGCAAGCGAGATCAGAAGCTTCACAAAAGGGCTATGAATGCTGTTGAGCCGGCGGTTCCACACTATTTAAGATGGTTTGAGCAGCCTATTGTGTGGAGTAGGGAAGATCACCCTCCCCAGGTTGATAACCCGGGTCACCTGGCTCTGGTGGTGGCTCCTCAGGTGGGGGGATATAAATTCACTATGGTGCTCATGGACGGAGGCAGCAGCATCAACATCCTCTATTATGAGACCTTCCGTCGTATGGGGTTGACTGACAAGAACCTCAGCCAGTCCAATACTGTTTTCCATGGCATGGTGCCTGGTAAGTCGGTGTATCCAGTTGGTAAGATCGAGCTGGAAGTGGCTTTTGGAGACGAGTACAACTACAGGGCGGAAAAATTAACCTTTGAGGTGGTTAAGATAAGAAGTCTGTATCATGCTTTATTTGGGCGGCCGGCTTACGCCAAGTTCATGGCACGGCCGTGTTACGTGTATTTACAGCTCAAGATGCCGGGTCACAATGGGACCATTACGGTTCATGGCAGCAGAAAGATAGCCTTGGAGTGTGAGGAAGGTGACGCGGCTTATGCAGAATCTGTTTGTGCAACACAGGAGTTGAAGTTTTATAAGGACAATGTTGACCCGGCAGATATGACGTCTTTGAAAAAGCCGACCACGGAGCATGAGCCGGCAATGAAATTGAAGTCAGCTGATGAGACTAAACTTGTTGACTTCGTTCCAGGTGACTCATCTCAGCAGTTTAGCATCAGTGCCAATCTGGATCCGAAATAGGAAGGCGCGCTCATCGAGTTCATCCGTGAGAACAGGGACATTTTTGCATGGAAACCTTCTGACATGCCAGGTGTACCTAGAGAACTCGCTGAGCACACTCTCAATATTGATCCGAAATTTAAGCCGGTCAGGCAATTCCTTCGGCTATTTAATGAGGAGAGGCGGAAAGCCATTGGTGAGGAGGTGGCCCGGCTCTTGGCGGCCGGGTTTATTGTTGAAGTTTTTCATCCAGAATGGTTAGCTAACCCGGTACTCATGCTCAAGAAGAACGGCACCTGGCGGATGTGTGTGGACTACACGGACTTAAACAAGGCTTGTCCGGCTGATCCTTTTGCTCTCCCCCGTATTGATCAAATCATTGATGCTACGGCGGGTTGTGAGCGCCTAAGTTTTTTGGATGCTTATTCTGGATAACATCAGATTAAAATGGCAGTTAAGGACCAGGAGAAGACGGCGTTCATCACTCCCTTTGGAGCCTTCTGTTATGTGTCTATGCCTTTTGGACTCAAGAGTGCACAGGCGACTTATCAGCGTTGTGTGCAGAATTGTCTTCATAACCAGATTGGGCGCAATGTTCATGCCTATGTGGATGATATCGTGGTTAAGTCCAGGGAGAAGGAGACCCTGGTAGATGATCTTAGAGAAACCTTTGATAATCTCCTGGTTTACATGATGATGCTTAACCCGGCCAAGTGTGTTTTTGGTGTTCCCGCAGGCAAACTCTTGGGTTTTCTGGTTTCTCACAGGGGCATTGAAGCTAACCCGGAAAAGATCAAGGCAATCACCTCTCTGGCTAAGCCGGCGTGCATAAACGACGTCCAGCGTCTGGCGGGTCGCATCGCTGCTTTGAGCCGGTTTATAAGCCGTTTGGGTGAAAAGGCCATGCCACTGTACCAGCTGATGAAGAAAACAGATGACTTTGTCTGGAATGATGCTGCTAATGCTGCTTTTGAGGATTTGAAGAGACAGCTGGCTGAGCCCCCAGTTCTTGCTGCTCCGGTTGACAAGGAGCCCTTATTACTGTATGTAGCCGCTAACACACGAGCCGTCAGTGTGGCTGTGGTGGTGGAGCGCAAGGAAGAGGGTAAGGAGTATCCGGTTCAGCGGCCGGTTTATTACGTCAGTGAAGTGCTCATTGAGTCCAAACAACGGTATCCGCATTGGCAGAAGCTTGTTTACGGGGTGTTCATGGCAAGCCGGAAGCTTAAGCATTATTTCCAGGGTCACCCTATCACTGTGGTTAGTTCTACTCCTCTATGAGATATCATCCAAAACAGAGAAGCCACAGGAAGGGTGGCTAAGTGGGCTATAGAGCTTGGGCCTCATGGTCTGAAATATGTGCCACGCACTGCTGTCAAATCTCAAGCATTGGTGGATTTCATCAACGATTGGACAAAGCTGCATGTGCCTGAAGAGAAACCGGATAATACACACTGGAATATTCATTTTGACGGGTCTGGGAAATTGGAGGGTTCGGGGGCTGGAATTGTATTAACTTCCCCTCGAGGTGACAAGTTTCGTTATGTGCTACGGTTGATGTTTCCCTGTACTAACAATGCGGCTGAGTACGAGGCCTTGCTCCATGGTCTTCGGATGGCTAAGGAGATGAGCTTGAGCCGGGTAAGGTGCTTTGGCGACTCAGATTTAGTGGCTCAACAAGTGTCGGGCAAGTGGGATTCCAAGGACCCTCTCATGGCGGCTTATCGCCGCGAAGTTGATGCCATTACTGGACATTTTCAGGGTTACCAAGTAGAACACATCGATCGCAGGAGGAACGAGGCGGCTGATGCATTAAGCCGGCTGGGCTCTCAGCGAAAGCCGGTGCCACCTAATACTTTCTTGGACATCTTGCATAACCCTTCTGTTAAGTTGCCTACAGAGGAAGACTTGGTTGTCCCTGACCCGGAGGCACAGTTGGTGGCGGCTCTCCACATTACCCCAGACTGGACAGTACCATACTTGGCTTACATGACTCGAGGAGAATTGCCTGAGGATGAAACTTTGGCTAGAAAAATAATCCGGCGGTCTAAGTCAATGATAATTATCAATGGCGAGCTGCATCGTCGCAGTGTCAGTGGAACTTTCCAGCGTTGTGTTTCACGAGGGGGATTGTGTCCATCATGCCGGCTCAAAATCCCTTGTGGCCAAGGCTTTTCGTCATGGTTTTTATTGGCTGACGGCTCATGCTGATGCGGAGGACTTGGTCAGTAAATGTGACGGTTGTCAGAGGTTCTCGCGACGGGCTCATGTGCCGGCTCAGGAGCTGAGGATGATTCCAATTACTTGGCCATTTGCGGTCTGGGGGCTTGATATGGTTGGGCCTTTTAAAAGGTCCAAGGATAAGAAGACCCACCTCTTGGTGGCAGTTGACAAGTTCACAAAGTGGGTTGAGGCAGAGCCACTTAGCAAGTGTGACGTGGCCACAGCGGTTCAGTTCATGAAAAGGGTGATATTTCGCTTTGGTTTTCCACACAGCATTATAACTGACAATGGTACCAATCTGTCTAAGGGCGCCATGGAGGAGTTTTGTCAACGAGAGCATATTCGACTTGATGTTTCATCAGTGGCTCACCCTCAATCCAATGGTCAAGCTGAAAGAGCTAATCAGGAGATTTTGAAGGGCATCAAGCCCCGGCTTTTGGTCCCTTTGCAACGGACGCCGGGCTGTTGGGTGGAGGAGTTACCCTCCGTGTTATGGAGCATCAATACTACTACTAACAGATCTACGGGTTACACGCCTTTCTTCATGGTTTATGGAGAGGAAGCAGTCCTCCCTAGCGACATCCGTCATGACTCGCCTCGAGTGGCGGCTTATATTGAGGCGGATAATGAGCGGGCGCGCCAAGATGCTCTTGATTTGTTGGATGAACAACGTGATGTGGCAGCAGCTCGCTCGGCGATTTACCAACAAGACCTGCGCCGCTATCACAGCCGTCGGGTTAAGTCCAGGGTCTTCCAGGAAGGTGATCTGGTGCTCCGGCTCATCCAAGATCAAACAAATGCACACAAGTTATCCCCGCCTTGGGAAGGGCCCTTTGTGGTCAGCAAGAACTTGCACAACGGGTCATACTACCTTATCGATGTTCGGGAGCACAAAGACTCACGTAAGTCGGAGGAAGAGACCCGTCGGCTGTGGAACATAGCTCAGCTTCGGCCTTATTACACTTGAGCCGCCGGCTCTCATAATGTACATATTTCTATAGCCATGTATATATTATGATAAATAATAAAGCAGTACCTCTGTCCTTTTCTCCTCCAAAGGTAAATGTGTTATTTCCATTACAACATTACATGGTCACTTGGAGGTGGGTCCGGCTTACGATCATATCCGAATCTGGCCGTTACCAATATGATCACCTGGGGGCTTCCTGTTCAAACATAGGTCGTATTCGAACCAAAGAGAACATAGCTGTCGATACCCACTTGATTGGCAAATTGCCGAGCTCATTGGGGAGTTTTTCTTGATCATATTTGAATCATAGCTCAACCCCCTTTGGGAACCGACGTGGATCGTATTCGAATCAGCGTCGTTAAACAACTCTCAAGGTCATTTGGGGGCTTCCTGTTCACACATAGGTCGTATTTGAACCAAAGAGAACATAGCTGTCGGTACCCTCTTGATCGGCAACGCCAACGCCACTCGGGGCTATATGATCGCATTCGAATCTTAGCTTAACCCCTTTGGGACGGTTCTCTGGTCGTATTCAAATCAGAAGCCCTTAAGTTTTGATCTTTTGGTTTGCAACAAGTTGCTTTGATCATATCAACAGTGTGCAAGGGCGGTTCTTGCTCCGCCGGCTTAACTTTGATTAACAATGTTAACAGCACACAATAAGCATTATCAATGCTGGTGAACCGGAGTTGAGTTCTCAACCTCATTATTTAGGTTACATAAACCGGAAGTATACTTGAAGGCCTATAAGTATGCTATTATGGTTACATCGAGGATATAATTGAGGGCCAGTCTTTGGTGACTTTGGTTCATATTCCGGGTTATACCTAAAGTATATGACTCTCAGTGCGGTAAGCCGCCCAGAGACTTGTGATTTGTTTTCTATGCAGGATGATTAAAGATAGCTCTTTAACTTAAGGAAAGTAGATGGTCGAACATAACCCGGAGGAATATAAAGAAGCAGCTTCAATGGAGTTAAGCATTCAACACGTGCACGATGGCACGACAAAATTAAGTGTTTGTCCTACTCTATTACAAGACTCCCCGAGTCCAAAAGGTGAGGCATTGTTTTTAAGGTGTAACCATGAGCCGCCTAAACAATCAAGGTGCTTGTTGGGTCGAAACTTCCGGCTCATCCCTCTCCGCTCCTCCGGCTGTTCCCATGACCTGGAAGGTTGATGATTTCCAGTCAATGCCGCTCAAAGCTTCAAATTGAGCCTCATCATCAATTAACCCGTCCGGGTCAACTTCTGGGGCGAAGGTGTGCTTACGAGTCGGCGGGATCAGGCTGACGGCTTCATAGCATGGAGTTGGGATCCTCTGATTCTCCGCGTCATAGCCCGGCTGATACTTGGTAAGATCTGTGTCATTCCCAATCATGGTAGCCACCGGGCGCATGCTTTTCACACAGGCGGCAAAGTCTTTCTGGTCGAAGGGGGTCCCGTCTTCCTTCAGGCTGGGGTATCCAAGAGCAATGTCGGCCGGGTCTAGCTCCGGGAGAAAAGCCTTGGCCTGGCTCAGAGCAGCTATAGCTCCGGCTCTTGTAGAGGCCCGTCTTAGCTCTTGGAAGCGCTGAGGAAGAACGGCAAGCTGCCTGAGTACGTCCGCCAGGTGAGTCGGAACCTCATTGGACAGAGCCACAACGGCTAAAGCACGCTGTGACCCGGTGTAGAGTTGCTCCACCAAGGTGTAAACAGCCTTCAGCTTAGTCAGAACATTCTGATTAAGGTTGGAGCTTCTAGGACCTATATAACAAAGTCAGGTGAGCTGATGGCAATGGTGGGACTTATAAGACATAAAGAATGTAAACTTGTTAAAAGCTTGCAGAATGACTTACCGAAGATTGCGGAGACCATCTGTGACACATGGCGTTTTAAGTCGGAGAGTTCGGCGGTTCTCTCAGTCAGAGCAGCCTTCGCTTGTTCGGCCCGGCTGAGCAAGGCAGTTTTCTCCTTGGCCCAAGTCTTTCTTTCTGTTTCAAATTTCTTCTTCAGTTTTTCTTGTGCAGCAACACTGAACTCAAATTTGGCATTGGCCTTCCGGGTCTCAGTTTCCTGAGTCTTCAGGCGGTTCTTCAGCTCAGAGATTTCCGATTCAAATTTCTTGCAGGCAGCCTGTACAAATTCCGGGTTACAGTTTGAGTAATTATCATGCAACATTAAAGTCCCAAGCACTTTGCAAGCAAAGACACTTGGCACTTGGGGGCTAATGTATGCTGAAAGATTCTATTTATAAGTGCCGGTTCATGAAGGTAAGCCGGAAGTTAAGTCTACAACATATTCTATCATAAGTAATAGACTTGGGGGCTAGCATGGTAAGGATGACTATGGAGTAAGCAAGAGAGTTGTACCTCAGATTTTTGCTGTATCTGCTTTACCATGTCAATCTCCAGGTCCTGGCTGTTGTGCACTTGACCAATGTAACCTGAAACAATGTCTCCAATGCTCAAGTTAGCATAGTCAGTGATCCCCAGTCTGGCCCTGCGGCGCTCCAGCAGTTCTTCTTTGGCAGAGCATCTGCCCAGCATAGTGGGTCTTCCCGGCTCAACATATTCGGTCCGGGTAATCACCACATCCGGGTCATCGGCCGGTTGAGCTAAGCTGGGAATCTCCGGGTTGTCAGAACCCGCCATGGTTTGTTCTTCAGTTCAAGCGGCGGTTTCCGGAGCTGGTGCAGATGGCGGCTCAGAGGCAGAGGCGTTGGGTTCAGTCAAGACCGGGTCTTCGACCGGGTGACTTTTCTTTGCCCTCTTGCTGAGGTTTGCTTATGCGCTGAAAGTCAAAAGGTTAGTGCAAAAACATGAGTAAGATAAAGCACAAAATAAGCCGATTATCATTACCCGGGTGCGGTCTTGAAAGCCCGCAAGTTAGATTGCATGGAGTCACCGGAGGAAGGTGAAGTTTCCTGATAGTTTGAATCAGACGAATTGAGTGGTTGACGAGTGACGCCCGCTAAAGGATGAAAAGGATATAAGTTGGAGATAACCTCAGTCCGGCGCTTCCTTGATGTTTCAGGTAAACCGGAGGAGAGGTCTGCATCCTTGTTGGTCCGGGTGGGTCTCTGGCTCTCATGAATCTGTCGCTTCAAAAGAAATTGAGGATCTTGATAAGCTAAAGGATGTGAAAATCTTACTTTCCGGGTTACTCTTCGGACTTTCAGCCTTGGCAAGGGCTCCGGGTCGGAGGAAAGTATAGTTACCTCTTCAATCACCGGGTTACTCGCTCCGGTATCATCCTGCTGATAATCACTGTCAATAAGATGGTTAAAAACAGACGAAAAACAAAAGAAGAGCCTAACGGATCAAGGGCTACCTCTGACTCGGAGCTGTCATCCAACTGAAGCAGCTCTGAGGCGCTAGGCTTACTCCCCTTCTTGCGGGGAGCGGCTCTCCTGGCGGCTTTTTTAGCCTTCCTAGCTTTTTTAGCAGCCTCGTGGTCATACTTGACCTTCCAGAACTTGTCATTCGCCTGAAAAATGCAACAAAGGTTTCCTTGAAGTTAAAACGAAAATTGTTAAAATGGAAAGTAAAGTGTTCAGATCGGTAGCTTATCGCCGGAGTCGGGTTAGCTTGGCAGAAGGGGCTTAAGCCGGTCCTCCCGCAGTCTGCTAAGCTCACGTTCAAGAGGGACTTGGTCATGTCGTCAACAATGTCCTCAGGTAGGTCGTTGGGGCTGTGCCGCAGAGGGTCATCCTTCCGGCCCGTGTAATCACACATTAAGCCAGGGCGGCGGCTCAAGGGAATCACCCGCCAAGCAATCCAGACCCGGACCAGATCAACGCCGTTAAGGCCATTTCCCAGAGGAGCTTTAATCTTGTTGATGGTGGGGATCAGTGGTTGACGCTCAGCTTGAGATAGTTTGTCTGGCAGAGGGTGATTTCGCTCCAGACGCAGGGCACGAAAGCCGGGCAGAGGGTTCTCATCAGCCGGAGAAGTATCTTGGCAGTAGAACCATGTCTGGTTCCAGTCCTTGGGGTGGCTTGGCGGCTTAGCATAAGGAAAGAGGCAATCTCTCCGTCGTTGAATGGAGATTCCACCAAGTTCCAAGCTAGGCCTGTTGGCGCATTCATTCTGGCGGTTCAAGTAAAATAACTCCCTAAAGAGTAGCAGGCTGGGCTCTTCTCCAAGGTATACTTCGCAGAACACTTGATAGTTACAAATGTTCGACACGGAATTGGGTCCAATGTCTTGAGGTCGTAGAGTGAAGAAGTTCAGAACGTCTCTAAAGAATTTTGAGCCGGGAGGTGCAAAACCCCGGCTCATGTGATCAGCAAATATCACAACCTCTCCATCTCTTGGTTGAGGTCTTTCTTCGGACGGGTCAGGGGCACGATAAGACATAACCTCCTTCTTAGGCAGGTAACCCGTCTTCACGAAATCATCTAAAGTGTCATCGGTAACATTGGATCTCATCCAGTTGCACGTAATGGGTGCCTTGGGAGCTTTGGGCGACATGGTGAAAGACGAAAGCCTATGACAAAAGAAAATATCCGGTTCAAATATAAGCCGAAGGAAGATTTCGATTCAGTATTCAAGATGGCGGCTTATGAAGGGGCCTAATGATATATGACTAAGTGTGTCGGGTTATTTAAGCCGCTGTGGATATCATAAGTAATTCAAGTGGTTTAAAACTCTATCATGCATAAGCCGGAAATTTCACAGCGCATGGCCTCTTTTAAGCCGGAGATAAGAGCCGCCATGGTTAACAGATGCAGGTTTTTGTCTAAGTGTTGCACAAACAAGTTTCACAGATCGCAGTAATTATTTTGGATCAAACGATCGTCTAGAAAGGAAAATTTTCTAGACTAGAAAGCTGATACAGAGAAGTTCGTAAGCTCAGAACGAGGTCTTTTTGCGGACAAAGGGGATCTACTAGCATAAAAATGAGTGAGAAACTACTACCGCAGGGAGTCTATACCGTTTTTAGATCAAAGGGAACCTCGGTGGCGGAACTGTGAAGAACTTGAGATGAACAGCGAAGAACAGGGGAAGAACGACAGAACCCTAATGCAGATCTACTGTAGGGAGGTGCAAGAACTTACCGGCGCTGATGAGATGCGGAGGTCGCCGCCGTTTCTCTGGACCAGTTCAGGGTGATGCAGCGGCCAAGGTTGAGGAAGACAAGGGGCGCGGCGGCGGCGGAGCTCAAGCTCTCAGGCGTCAAAGGAGGAAGACGATGGAAGAGAGGAGTGAATGAAGGCTTATGGGCTGGGCCTATTTATAAGGATGACTGATAAATGGGCGCGAGAAACGAGGAGGCCAAGACGTGATTATCTCACCACAGAAGCGCCTCGATTTTTGGGATGGTCATTAAAGATAAGATCCGTTGGGATATGACAGAATAAAAAATGAATTCAATGGAAGATGACGTCACGGCGGGTTACCAAGAATCCAGAAGATGACGTCAAGGCGGGTGATAACTTTCGCACAAGCAGAAGCCGGAAGATTTTCTTTCAAAGGGATTGAAGATTGACATGAACTGGTTCAAATCAATCTGTGGCCTAATGTTGAGGATATAACCATTAGAGTCACCCGCCCAGGAGGGGCCGGGTTACGTCATAATGGTCATCGCGTGAAGCCCAATACCAAGCTTGAGAAGGGCGGATCAATAATGGGCTTAAGACCCGGAGGCGGCTTAAGGCCCGTAGTGATAACCCGCCGTTATGGCAAGACTTGTAATGTAAGGCAAGAGTAGTTAAGAGTCCGAGCCGGATACTATTATAAGCCGGCCGGGACTCTGAGAGCCGTGGGGCGTCAACCTCTCTATATAAAGGGATGACCCAGCGGCGGTTCAGGACGACAGACAACAGATCGAGAGCCGGGCATAGCGATTAAGCTCCTTGGTCACCGAAACCCTAAGTAATACCACGTCAACTGGACGTAGGCTTTTACCTTCACCGTAAGGGGCCGAACCAGTATAACCCTCGTGTTCCTTGTCCCGTTTAACCCCTTTAAGCTTCCTAGCGGCAATGGCTCCACGACTAAGTCCTTGCGCGAGGACATCTACCGTGACATTTCCACGACAGGAGGTCCGTTTCCTCCATTCTGCGGTACGCCAGGCCTCGTTTCCATCGCCTGTTCCATCCAAGCCCTCCCGATGAACACGACCACGCATTCCGTTCCGACCCAGCCGGTTGGCTCCCACGCGTTCCGTTGCCTCCCGATGAACACGACGCATTCCGTTGCCTCCCGATGAACACGACGCATTCCGTTGCCTCCCCATGAACACGACGCATTCCGTTGCCTCCCCATGAACACGACGACGACGCTGTTTCTCCGTTCCGACCCAGCCATGTACACGAGCCCTGTCCGTACGTATGCACGAGTAGGCGTTCGAGACCCTGCCCGTATGTACACATACGTGGCCGTATTTTCTTTCTTGCACCCTGGCCGCTGTACGTACGTGTACATGCTACGTGCGCGCCTCTACATCGACCAGTATGTACGTACACCTTCGCGACCAGAATGACAATGCTACGTACGCTTCGACCTGGTGGGTCCCGACTGTCAGGCACTTCCTTGCCTGTGAAGATGTAGCTGGTGGGTCCCAGCAGTCAGGGGGGCGAATCGTTTTGTTTTTTTGCTCGGACTCACTTCCTTGCGTGCGAAGGTGTAGCTGCTGGGTCCCAGCAGTCAGGGGGGCGAATCGTTGTTTTTTCCGGACGCACTTCCTTGCGTGCAAAGATGTAGCTGGTGGGTCCCAGCAGTCAGGGGGCGAATCATTTTTTTACCGGACGCACTTCCTTGCGTGCGAAGATGTAGCTCGTGGGTCCCAGCAGTCAGGGGGCGAATCATTTTTTTCGCGAAATACGGTGGCCCGTCCGGTGGGTCCCCGCTGTCAGGTGGAGGAATAATTATTTTGCGCGTAATAAGGAGGGACTTCCTTGCGGCTGCCGTGGACCCAGCTGTCAGCCTCTCCACGTACAGTCCACGTCCGATGGAAGGCGTTCCTTGACCACGTTGACCACGCCGCGCCGAGAGCA
Organism: Aegilops tauschii subsp. strangulata; assembly: GCF_002575655.3. Classification (NCBI taxonomy): domain Eukaryota; kingdom Viridiplantae; phylum Streptophyta; class Magnoliopsida; order Poales; family Poaceae; genus Aegilops; species Aegilops tauschii. The sequence continues at coordinate 304,143,763 of NC_053041.3, forward strand.
CCAGGGCGGTGGACGGCGGCGAGGCCTAGGAAGGGGACGACGCGGAGCCGGGGAAGATGCGGCAGTGGATGCACACGCGGAGAGGAGTACGAGGGTTCACTGGTTCGGCTGCGCTGCCGTCGCCGCAGAATAACATGGGGTGTGGGTGAGTGGAGGGATGGCCTGGCCAGTGGTGGGAGTAGTAGGGGCGGTGAGGCCTCCGCGGCAGCACAGCCGGCCACGGGAGGCAGGAGCTGGCGGCACGACCGGCGCTGCTTTGGGCGGCTGGAGCAAGAAGACCAGAGGTTGAAGAAGCACGACAGCCGTTGGATGGACATCGTACGGTCACTGCAGCTAGAATCGTTTATATTGAGTAAGTTGACAAAGCCCTTGGTATGTCAACTTAGTAGGCCCACATGTCAGCTTCCGAAACGGTGCGCCCCAGATGTCAGGGGGAGGAATCATTTTTTGGGCGGGTGAAGCTAGAATATCTGAGATTGAAGAAGAAGCACGGCATCCGTTGGATGGACATCCAACGGCCACTGCTGCTAGAACCGTGTGTTGACTATAAGTTGACAAAGCCTTGCATACGCGTCAACTCTGTTTTTATAGGGGACGCGTCAACTTAGTAAGGCCAGAAGTGTGTGGCAGAGAACTTATAGCCCATTTGAGATTTGTAAGAATGTGTAGCCCATTTTTGAATTCTAATGGTATTTACTACAGCCCATTTACAGTTTGTTAAAAGTACAGCCCTTTTCAACCAACCGTTCAAAACAGAATTCAATAAAATTTCCAACATTTTGATGGGATCCGAAATATTTTTATCCCGAAATTTCTAGTCAGATTAAATACAATTTCAATATAAATTTATATTACGTAAAAATCCAACGAAACATTGCGCTCGCAACAATTAATGAAATTAAAATTTTCAATATCCAAAAATAATATTTTAAAAAGTAATCACGTGTCTGGTGCATTTTTTCATAGTTACTGCCCAGTTTTTATAATTACATCCCATTTATTATTTCTTAAAGCCCAGTTTCTTGTTAAGCCTAATGCATCCCTCCTAGGAAAGATTTGCAGCCCAGCGGGGCGGAGAATAACAACTTGACCTTGCCTGGGTATTCCTAAAAATAGTATAGCTGGGCTAGCCATTTTCAGCTTGAAAAAAATTAATATCTGGGCTGGATATCTGGCTTGGGCTAGACGGGCCACAACCCGCCCAGTTAATACCTGCAGCGATGTTTTCGTTGTTGTTCAGAGGAGAAAAATTAATATCCGGGCTAAACATCGAAAAACTCTGCAGTGCTCACACCTCAAAAACACAAATACTGCTCGAGCTGCTTGGTCCCAGCTGTCGGCCGCTTCTTGTGCAATTCTCTCGTTTATTGACTACTACATAGGTTGACAATGGTGTGGGACCATGATGTCAGGAAACCAGGAGGAAGCAAAATAAATTATAGTTATATATATAATAAGGAGGCACTTGCGTACGTGAGGCTATAGACCTGGTGGGTCCCCATTGTCATCCTCTCCAAGTAAAGTCATCTCCTCGCCCGCGCGCGCTTTCCGCCCGAAACAGTCAGCGCCGGCCTCCCCACTTCCCAGTGCAGGCGATTGCTCCACCTTCAAACGACACAAGTGCCGTCCGTCCGTCCATCTGCCGCCCACATTAATGATACAGGGTTGCCGAGGCGGCTACTCCGGTGCCACGCGTCCGTCCCTCCACCCGCCCACCATTGCTATATAAACTGCTGCGCCGGCCATAGCCGCAGTCATCCGCATCCGTTCCCTTTCTCCTGTCCACACCACTACTGCCCACCATGGCTTCCTCGCGCTCCAGCGCTCTTCGGGACGGGCAGACGACGGACCATAAGGAGATGGCAGCCATGGCTGCCGACTGGCTGGCCGGGAGGCAGCCGGAGGACGACGACGTCCCAATGGAGAACATGGTAGTCGACGATCCGGCACCAACCCCCTCCTCCGCGCCATCCTCGCCGGTGCATTGCACCATGACCATCGGCGTGGCCCGTGCCCAATATATGGACAGGGTGAGGCAGATGCGTGAGGAGCAGTTCCGGGAGGCGCAGGCCGACGCCGCCTACAACCACCATATCCTCCAAGAGCACCTGCACGCAGAGGAGCAGATCTCCGCGGAGCGGGCGGAGCAGGAGGCGCTGCTCGACTCGAACCGCTCCGCCCGCAAGGGCCGCCTCGAGCGCTGGCGGTACCGCATGCGGGTGGCGGAGGCTGCGTCCGCCTACAAAGATGCTAGCAAAGAGGGCGATGAAGCGGGCGAGGCGTTGTTTGGCGAGACCAAGGACGAGGCAGAGGACAATGCCGGCTCCGACGAGTCCCCGCTCCACTGGCGTCGACGAGGCCCTGCTCCGCCGAGGCCCCATGACGCCAACAACGAGGCAGAGGACACCGCCGGCTCCGCCGAGGCCCCGCCCCGCGAACAATGAGGCAGAGGACATCGCCGGCTCAGCCGAGGCCGCCCCCTGCCGGCAACGTGGGGGAGGATTTCCACCGCTCTGCTGAGGCGCCGCCCGCCGACAACAAGACAGAAGACATCGCCGGCTCCGCCGAGGCCCCGCCCCGTTGCCAACGAGGCCGCGCCACACAGAAAACGAGGAAGAGTAGAACACGGTAGGTCGCCGCCACTCGGGTCCAAGTAAGGCCACCGCTGCTACCCTCCGGTTGAAGCCAAGCTAGGCGGGTTGACCATTGACGGCCAGTTAGCTTCTTGGCGGCGACGTGGAGTCGGAGAGCTGCGCTGGAGAAGAACGCTCCTTCTACTTAACTGCTGGTGCAGTTGGCTGACTGACACGTGGGCCCAACAGGCCACATGTCAGTTACGCAACTGCACCTGCAGTTAAGTCACTGAAGCTTATGTTCGGCTCAGTGGGACACAAGTGGGTAGCTTCGGTTAATTAATTATACCTCAAGCGCACCCCTTTTTAGTTGAAGAATGTATGAAATGTAATGAAATCCGGCATGTTTATATGAAATCCGACCGTGTATGAATGAATTTATTTCTATTAGTTCGAATTCCTGTATCACTGGCATTGGATGAACATGCAAAACAATACTTACTAGCATTATTCCCAGGGTGATCACCTCGTTTGCAGCAGTTTCACATGTACTCCCTCCGGTCTTTTCTAGTCGTGCATACAAGTTTTGTCTGCAGTCAAAGTATCTCGGTTGCAAGTAAAAAGGAACATAAGGAGTACAAAGAGTTTGAGCAGCTTTTTAGCGTTTCTGTACATTGCAATCAAACACACAGGCCTGGCAATTCATAGAGAACATTCGAAACAATCGATGATTATGCATCTCAGTGACTCACATGTCAGAGGCAATATTTACTTCACAACTAAAGAATAAAGAAAAAATTGATCGACGCAGCTGACAGCAAAGGGCATCCCATTCGAAAATATCAAACGCATGTCTTGCTAAAATCAATGAGCAAAATTTGACAAGGTTGTCCCATTCCAAAATATCAAATGCCTACGATTGTGGAATGGGCAGGGTTTGCCATCAGTTCAGACATTGACATGGCACCTCGTGCTAAATAAACCAGCTGTTCTTTTTGTGCAGTTCCACATAAATCAACCAAATTCGCACGTAGCTTGTATGATTTCTCCCTTATATGTTGCAACGCCTTGAACTTATCGGCACCTCCTTTCTTGTGGTGGAAATGAATGATTCGATGTATTCATGAACATTTCGTGCAATTCCCATTGAAATCAAGCTGAGCACCCCTGTTTGCACAAATACAAAAAAGTGATTAGTATAAAGCAAACTGTACTATGAATTGACAGTTTCAACAGGCACATACATGGTCCATGTAGAGCACACTTTTAGAAAAATGGAACTCACCAGAAAGAATCCTAGAACAACATTGTACTCGTGCATCACAGCAAAAAAATGGAGATTTGTCAGTCCTTCTAAGCTGAAGTTAGTTTGGTCTTGTGGGGAGTAATGTAACCATCCTTCAACTGCTCCTTCTGATGAGAAGATAGACAGGGCTTCTTCATCCTGGCATAATCGGAACTAGTAACTTCACGTACTCCATATTCTTCTTCAGAGGAAGATGATCCTGTTGTGCAAAGACAAGAGGGCTACTAAATGCTAGCATCCCTATTTGCTCGAAAAAAAGGAAAGGAAATATTTAAAACAGCACAGATGAAGCACATCTCAAGGACAATACCACTTTTTCATGATAGTATCTAAATAGTAGCACAACACCAATAGAGATGACAAAGCTCAATCATATGGATGAAATCAGTGGGCGAGTACCAACCTTTGTCAGGAGGCTTATTGTGTAGAGCATACAGATGAAGCACTTCTCCGGAACCATCTGTTGCTATCTACGGTGGTGGCCATGCTTACTATATACTCCTCGATTAGTTTAATGTTTCCAACATCTTCTTGTGCAGTTCCACTAAAATATATGGTATCTTAAAAGAAGATCCCTGTTTGCACAAGTAGAGATAGTTACATATTACATTATGAGTGGCATCAAATCAGTGGCAAAACAATTGCTCGTTCCAGCCATAGCAATAAATTAAGATGCAAAACTATATCATTACTTGTGTCATCACAGTTCCAGTGCTTCATTACAGCACCGGGAGTTGAATTTTGTTTTTCTTCCGCTTGTTCTTCCCCTTCATCACTTGGTTCAATAACAAACAAGCTTCGCCTTCAATGTAAGATTTGGCATGTCAATTAGGGAGCACAAGTATAGTACTAAACTTAATTTTCTGATGAAAGTGGCAAAATACAGGCCAGCAGTTGTGTAATATCCTTATCTTACCTCAATGGGATATTACGGTGCACATACAGATTGGAAGTCTTGTCTCCATTTGTGCAGTTCACTAAAATCAAGCAACATTATCATACAAGTAGCACAGCATATGAAAGCACACTGCAGAATCATGTGAAAGAAGGCTAGTACTGACCTCTCATGATGCGGAATTCAAACAACTCACAAGAAGAAGATCTGAACCAAATTCGCCTTAACAGATAGGAAGTAAGATCTCCTCTTGTGCAGTTCCACTAAGATCAAGCAATCAAGCAACGTTGTCGGTGTGACATTTTGGTTGAACTGCACAAAACACTCTTAAAACAAAAGTGTTTAGTGCAGTGCAACAAAAGGTCACAATGGCAACGAGGTGAAGTAGATAACCCTGTTTACACAGAGGTGCAAAGGAAACAATTAGTGGTCAATAACGGTGGATGACACAGAAGCCAACAGAAAGAAGCATCTACCTTATCTAAATGGGAAAGAAAGCAAGACAGTAGCATTTCTCAAACGGTGGCATTGATTAATATTAACATAGAGATTATATTAACAATAAAATTCGTTAAACATGTAATTTGCTTTTAACTGTGGCATTGCATCAGTTTTCCAACATCATTATTAGAGGGTGTTTGTTTACAGGGACATTTTGGTGTAGGGACTAAAAAACTCCGTGTCAGTCCCATCTAAACCAAACAGGAGGGACTTTTAGGGACTAAAAGTGGGCATTTGGGACTAAAGAAAGAAGACCCCGAGGGAGTCTTTTTGGGACTTTTTCCAACAGTTGCCCCTGCCACGCAGCGCACCTTGTCTCTATTAGTTCATTACTAGGCGTAACATGGTCTTTTAGGATGTCATTTAATAACCTCTAGTCCATGTTTAGTCCCTGGAACCAAGCAGGTAGGGACTAGGGAGTTTTTAACCAAACAGGGCTTTAGATTAACAACAGCTAATGAGTTGCAAAGGATAGTGGACGCACCAGCACCATGTGCATCTACCGATGTACTGTGGCCATGCACAGTCTGTTGCAACAAAGAACAAACAACCAAGGAGCATATTTGTGTTGGTCCCAGTTTTGTTATCTTTAGACACCTTTCCCTATGTGAGCGCAGCAAATCTAGTCCTGCTCAAACTCTACAGCCTTGTCCCTTCCTTTCCTTTTTGAACTAGTACTTTCGCCCCTTCCTTTCCTCTTTGAACCACGTCCTAGATTTATGCGATACAACTTTCCCCACTACTTTCCCCCATTCCTTTCCTCTTTGAACCACGTCCTAGATTCATGCTATACAACTTTCCCCCTTTATTTCCTCTTTGAACCACGTCCTAGATTCATGCTATATACAACTTTTCCCAGTACTTTCCCCCACTCCTTTCCTCTTTGAACCACGTCCTAGATTCATGGTGTACATGCAGCTAGAGCAATGCATGTGGAGTAAGTAAATTATACCTTAAGGTTCTTGGGGCGTGGTTCGGTGGGCGACGGGACGGCGGCGAAGAAGAAGGGGTCGGAGGCCCTCCCGCGCCGCCGCTGGGTGGAAAGTGAACAACTGCGCCGGTAGTCCCTCGCCGACGGCGACAGCGTTAAGCCTCCTTCCCTTCCCGGCGGACGGATCCTGCCGGCTCTTTGAGCAGCAGTGAGGGGAGAGAGAGGCCAACGAAGTCTTGTTTAGATCTGGAGTGGGCGAGAGAGTGTGAAGAGAGCAACTACAAGCACCGAGGCTCCAGCGGGAGAGGGCGAGAGAGTGTGAAGAGAGCAACTACAAGCGCTGAGGCTCCAGCGTGTATATATATACTGGAGAGAGAGTGTGAAGCGTGGAAACCCTAGAAAACATTTTGACCAGTCAAAGAATCCTCCTGGCTTAAATTATGCTCAAGTGTAGTTATCGAACCCGAGACCTCAAGTTTGATGAGCGAACAGGCTAACCAGGTACACAACCCTCCCGTTATGTTCAACAAGAGGGAAATAACCTTTTATACATTCCTGCATTCCTGTGACAAGCATGCCGTGTTTTTTTTGTGTGTGGGAGTCATTGGGATTTCAATCATAATCGTGTCATGTGGCTTTGGTGGTAAGACTATCCACAGTGGTGCAGAAATAATGCAGCCTTAGTCACCTTACCTCTCTCCACGTAGTACGTTGGGTCCCACTAGTCAGAGAGTGAAACAAACAAATTAATAAGAAAAATTAAAAGCGCCAGTGATATATCTTACCTCACACATCTCGCTACTGCTCGGGAACACTATCCAATTGATCCCTCTGTTCGCTCACGTACTATTTTAAGTGAATCCTTATTATAACATGCACACAAATTTTGGGCACTTGTATTCGACTTAAGTCAGTGTGCCACCGTATCTCGTATACTTACTACTCCCTCCGTCTAGGTGTAATAAGTCACGTTAGAAGGTGCAACGGGACCAAGGTGCGTGCGTGTGCGTGTGTGCGTGTGTGTGTGTGTGTTTAACAGCATGTGTGTGTTAGAGAGAGCGACAGATCGACCTACTCCTACAGAGAGATGTGTAGTGTACGATTTTAGCCGCGAGAGTCGGTGCATCCTCTCGTTTCCGGGCGTGTCCGGTAGGGACATGCGGACTGCTGCCACGCCCGCTCCTGACCAGCCTAGCCCACCCAAAGCCCCTCCATCGCCCGCGCGCGCTTCCCACCCGAAACGGTCAGCGCCGCTCCAAAGAATCGGTGCCAGATTCATGCCCGGACAGAGCGGACGCGACCTCCACTGGCGCAAGAGTGATGGTTGCTTCGTCCGTCCAACTTACTGTTGGGTCCATGTGATTTGACGACTCATTGGTCTTTATTACTGAGGTGGTAGGACTGCTGGATGTCCCACGCGTTCGGCGAAAGGAGGTACTACTACTAGATTACAATTTTCTCCATTCTTACAGCGGAGGCGTGCAAGAGCAGTGAAAACACGCAGGCTCAGTGATTACATGGCCCACCTCACACTATCACCGTGCAACACCTAACTCTTTACATAGTACTCCCTCCGTTCCTAAATATTACTAGATGAGTCCCCGTGCGTTGCCGCGGAACAGCGGTATATCTCTCTGCGCAAAATTATCGATTTCATAGAACTAAAAAAGAACTCTATAACCGCATGACAAATGTGGTAGCCAAACTAAATAAACTCCCATCATCATTTAGATCATCCCATGTAAGGAAAAAAGATAAGCCAACTCCTACTGCATAATAGGATTATATTTTTCTTTTTGACATGTTAATGGGACTTAAAAGCTCACTTACATGCATGCTACCGGTGCATGCTTGCATGCAGACATGTTGATGTGATTTAAAACCCACTCACATGCATGTGCCACGGTATTTCTACATGCTTGCATGTGGCTTAGTGTGGAGCCTCTCAACGTCTAGATCAGACGGCTATTATGGACTTATTTACTTCATCTAACGGCTACATCAATTTTGATGATGTGGCTCAAGGAGAGGATAGAGAATTCCTAGTAGTGGGGGCTAGCTATTACTAGTAGATAAGTCTTTGTAGAGATTCCACTACATACGGAACAAAATGAATGAATCTGCACTTAAAATGCATCTATATACATCCGCATGTGGTTCATGGTGAAATCTCTACAAAGACTTATATTTAGGAATGGAGGAAGTACTAGTATAGTGCGTACTGTAATTTATCAGCGAGATAAATTTGTACATGTATCTTGCGTCCAAGGTTGCCCGTTGCAACATTTCATCAAATACAAAGGAGACTAACATGCATGCTATTGCATCTCAATGATTGATAGATCATAGCAAATATGTACTCCCTCCGTTCCAAAATAAGTGTCTCAACTTTGTGCAAACTTTAGTACAAAGTTGTACTACTACTAAAGTTGACACTTATTTTGGAACAGAGGCAGCTAAAGAAAAAAATGATCCATGCAGTCCCTAGCCCTTGAACCGTGAACCCTGACCAGGCTTCAATTTGCTGGCAACGTTCGAGCTTCCTAATAAATGAAGTTTGCAACCGCTTGACCATCGGATCATTTTGTGTAGTTTCACCAAAATCGAGATCAGCATCCCTGTGGATAAGAAATTGAAGAAGCGTGATTGGAATAAGATTACTGGGACTAGTTGATGAGACATAAACTCATCAGAAATACAGTACGTAGAAGCCAGTAGAGGTATGTGCGGGGCAAAGAAGTAGAGAAATATCCACAGGGAGTGATGTGGGCAGCTGGAGCAGTGGTGCAAGCCGGCTGTAAAGGGAGTTGTACCTGAGGGACGTAGCTCAACCTTGAGGAGGGCGGCGGGAGGCGGCAACTGCCCACGTCGCGGCAGTGAGCAAGGGACGAAGGCAACCTCACCGGCTTTGTGAGAGAGAACGGCGGGGACCCCTGATCGGGACGTGCCGACAGTGGGTTTTCGACGTCGGCGACGGCCACCGCATCTACACTAAGCATCCATCCCTTCCCCAAGCGGACATGATCCGTCGGGATGTTAGAGATGTGGCCACAGTCGTTTTGTGCGAGAGAGTGTGAAGAGAGCAACCCCAGCAAGCAACCCTGTAGGCTGGCCCGTCCTGACTATGTATATAGTGGAGCGGTTTCCTTTTCTCTCCATATGAACCTATCATATTGCGTACGTGCCACTGAAGAAAAAAAACTTTATTTATAAATGGTGTGGCACCTACTACTCGTTCTCCTATAACCTTGCGCTTGGCATCTCCAAAATATTAACCTTGCGATTGGCTCTTCGCCTCTTTGGGAAGTCGAGCAATAATGGTAGTGCAGTATATCTCGTTCTGGCTATATGAGACCGAATGAATTGCTGCACGTCCACCACGTGGGCGAGGGTCGAGGGGCGAGGGAGAGTGCTACATACGGAGCAAAATGAGTGAATCTACACTCCAAAATACGTCTATATACATTAGTGTTTGGAGTATGTACTAGTAGTTCATATTGAAATCTACTAAAGGACATATATATTCCAAACAATATGATATAATCTCTATAACCAAGGTAGTAGGGACGAGGAGTAAACGGAGGGAGTTGTAAATTTTTCTCCTCGTCATGCGAGCCACCGCGCGCATGGGCGAGGGAGCGGGCGTAAGGCGGAGCAAGCTTCACCTCATCCTGCGAGCCACCGCGCCCGTGGGCGGGGGAGACGGCGTACTAAGCAAGCTTGTCCTCGTTCTGCGAGTTGACGGGACACATCAAAAGTACTCCAGTGTATAGAGCCTTGCCTCTAAGGTAGGCCCCACATGGTTTGCCTTTTTTTATCATAACACGTCAAGTCGCAATTTGTTTGTTCACCCGTGGTAGACGATCCTCCCTCCACCAAGTGGACAGCCAGTACACGTGCCAAATTACCACGTGGGCTGCCTTTTTCATACAGAAATGAGCTCCACCGTGTACCCGTGCGGGTGTGGTTGGGAAAGAGACGGGAGTACGTGCGCCGTGCATGCACCTCTTCTCTTCGTGCACGTCCCCCACCTACGTGGGTGTGTGTGAGAGATACAAACCGCATTCGTGAGTGTTTTTTGTTTTGGGGTGGGGGGTGGGGTGGGGGGCTAATTTCGTGAATTATTTGTGGGAATATGTGTCGATGACATCTCAAACAAAATTTTGCATGAAATGTGTGTGAAATGGAGGCCTATCCATATCATACATAGAGGGTCGGGCAATCCATAAGAAGAGAGGGAGCGGTCATAGCTATCGATAGAGTCGAAGAGAGGATCAAGTGGGTGGGTGCGAGATCGATGAAGAGAGCCATCGAAATTGTGTGTGTGTGTGTGCAAGTCAAAGATATAGGGCGACTGGCCTACCGGAACGTTAGAGGGCACATGTCAAGTTTGTGTGTGGCAGGGAGACATGACTAGAGCGCTCGATGTATCGGTGTGTGTGGGGGGAGGGGGTGAGGGGTGGGGAGAGGGGTAGGCAGAGGCCTAACTATAGAGGTAGAACGACTCGTATATGTGTTGAGAAGGAGAGACCCAGCTATGTCTTGAGGGAGATCGGTCGACATCCATACATAACTGAAGGACGGGAAATATGATGGGACAGAGAGAGAGAGGAGAGAGAGAGGGAGGGAGAGGGAGGGAGAGGGGTAGAGTGCTGGATGGGTGATGGCGTTGCTTCTCAAAGATGGTGGGAGAGGCCTACTAGACAAACTGAGGGTGGAACTACAATTTTATCAATAAGAGTGGGGATGTGTTTCTGTGTGTGCCTATGCGTGATAGATCTGTCGGGACGCATCCATGGATGATGAAGGGGAACCATGTGTTTGGTAAGCAAACCTAACTAGATCGGTAGATCAATTGTTGTTTGTCGGAGGAAGGGAGACACACAACTAATGAGGTAGATCGATTGACGTGTGGGTAAAAACGATTTATAAGGACCTAGCTAGCTATATGTATAGCGAGAGATCGGTCGGTGTACGTCCATTTGTTAGAGGCAAATAAGGCCCAGCGAGACGGATACAGAGAGAATGGAGCTAGGAGGTGGTGCGAGAGGCCCAACTACTAGCTAGATAGGGGGAGGAGTTTGCGGTTGTGAGATTGATGAAAAGAGGGGCGAGATTTTACACGTGTGTCTGACCGTATGAGAGACACGAGGCAAGGACACATAAAGGAGGAGATTGAAGGTGTGTGTGTGTGTATGTTGTAGGCAGGCATCGCTGGAGAGGTTTATCGATCGGTGTGTGTCGGAAAGGAGTTGTGGAGACTCTGGAAAACGACCTAAAGAAAAAAATGAATGTGCCCGGTGGATAGAATGCCGAGGGAGGGGGAGGGCGAGGAGGGCGTGTGCATGCACGAGAGAAAGTTAGTGGTAGCTACAAAGGTTAGAGGATTGTGTGGGTGTAAGAGACTAACAAAGATCATCATTTGATATGAAAGCGGATTCATATATTTTAATAGGAGATCATAGTCTTTTAAACATTGCATGCATGAATATAGTGGTGATACACATGCTGTGCACATGTTATACCATAATGTGATAATGCTTGGCATTTGCAACTCACAGCTAAATGCCGAACAATCTAAACCATACTATACATCAAACAATCACACATTTTATATGAATTTGTGATAATGTGTGGCGTTTGCAGCTTACAACTAAATATCGAACAATCTAAACAATACTATATATCGAACATTCTCACATTTTATTGGAATTTGTGGTAATGTGTGGTGTTTGCAACTCACATCTAAATACTTGTAGGCATAGGGGGCGGGGCACCATACATAATGTGATAAACACATTATACATATGAGACATGGTTTAGATTATGAAGATCTAGCTAGAGCTAGAAATGTAATGTGATTTGAAATCAAAATAAAGTGGATTCAAAAAATCTAGTTCGAGTTCATATAGTACACATAGTTCATATGTAACTCGAGACTAATCATGTGTTGTGCTGTGAAGATAATACACAAACGATGGTTTAACTTGACAATAATGATGATTGTAGATCTTATTAAAATAGAGAAACGAATTCAAATGCTTTGACTTCACAACAATCATTACTATAGATCTTATTCAAATAGAGAAACGAATTCAAATTTAGTTCATATTGAAGCGGTAGTATATACGTTTGGAATGCACTAAAACGTTCATTTGAGTAGTAGGTTGCATGCATTATACACGTAGCGAAATATTTTAATTGAACATAACATGAATTCAAAGTTTTGAATGACATTTATAGTGCGCATTGATTTGGTACAGTACACGTTAGGCTTGTCCGGAAATTTCAACCCGCGCCTTGTTGGCCCGAAATATTTAAGATATATCTTTGTCTCGTTGTGCTCCGACAACTCCCTCCATCTCAACCCGCGCCTTGCTATTCCGAAATTACAACGCGTGCGAAAAATCCCACCTCCTGTGAAATCCTGACACGCGAAATGCCCGTGGTACCCCTGAACCGAAAGAACCGCCTCAAATCGGTGGGGGTACTTTCGTAACTTACCCCACATTTCGGACAAGCGCGTCTCTAAGCCATGGTTCATCACTGCCATCCCATCCGCCCACCCATTCGTACACCGAGGCCGCGAAAACCCGCGACAAAACCCCACACCCTGCTCCGTCTGCCACCCAGCCGGAGCCTCTTCCCCGACGACGTCGTCCACAGCAACACCTCGACGTCCCTCATCCATTGTACCGGATGAGGATCCGTCCTCGATCTCATCGTCCTGCCGGTTCAGCCACCCCGTCCTCCACCTCCAAGGAGCTGCCCCGACGTTCCCCTCGTCTTTCGCGCCACCTCCATTCCCACACCGCCGTCTTCACCTGCACCACCGGAAGAGCATCATCATCACCGTTTCCTCGGATGAAGCTGCGGCCTAATCGGCGCCACCAAAGAGGTTGTACACTAATCGCCACATTTTCTTCTTGATTCAATCTCACGGTGCTGCCGGTGCTCGGTCCCGAGCCGACACGGCGCAGCTCCATCCACGGCGGCGTCGCCGGCCACTTCCTCCACGGCGTCGCTCCCTCGGCGGTGACGTCCACATCAGTAGGAGCTATTGCTGCTTTAGCTCTCGCTCGCACTGCTACTCTGCTCTTGCTCTCGGTCCCCTGCCTGGTCTGCTCTTGCTATTGCTCTTGCTCGCGCTGCTGCTCTCGCTCTTGCTCTTGCTTGCGATGCTGCTCCGATTTAGCTACACTTCAGTCGACTGAATCGACTTTTGGGTCAGTCGATTTTCAGGGGGTGGGGGGGACTCGCCGGGGTGAAGGAAGAACCAGCCGCAGCGGGGAGGGGGGCTCGCCAGAGAGGTACCCCACTATCTATCTTAGGGTTCAGGATGGGGGCGGTGGTGGGGCGTTGGCGGGGCGGTGGTGTGGGGATCGCCGGAGAAAAAGCTCGGCACGGGGGGGGGGGCTAGAGGGATGGCCGAGGCGGCGGCAAACCAGCGGTGGGGAGTGTTTTCGGGGCGGGCGGGGCGGCGCACCGCCGGCCGCGGGCGGCGAGGGGCTGTTGTTTGACCGGTGGTGGCTGGCGGCTCAGGGGGGTGGAGGTTGAAGATGAACCGCAGGCCCTTGATTTCATATCCAACGGCTGCAAAATCGACGGACCAGAGATGAAAAAGTCAGTCAACCGACGTGTAGCCTCACCTTGCTAGTGCGTTCAGTCTCGACAGCAAAATTCAGTTTCGACAGCAAAATTCAGTTTCGACAGTTAAGTTCAGTTTCAACAGTTAAGTTCAGAGATGAGCAGCTGATGTATTTTACATCTAGCACTTTGTGGTTATGTATTTTACGTCATGTATTGGAGATGCTATTAGAATTCCACTCAGGTTAACTTTGTTCGTTGTCTCTCTTGTCCTGCTTCAGCCTCGACGTCGTACAACTCACCGGAGCTGCTCCAACGACGAAACCCTCCATCACAGCGGAGCAGTACCTCGGACTCCATCTCCAGACGCCTAAGATCTTCTTCCCCTCCTCTGACAGCAAAGTCATCCGGAGCATCCTCACCGGCCAACCCAATCACGCTGAGATCGACATGGCTTCGCCAAAGAGGTTGTACACTTGTTGCATCTCTTTTTTACTCTACATGTTATATATATTGTCCACTGAGCACACGGATTTGTTCCTTTTGCGTCTCCTTGAAAGAAAAAACGTAGGAATTTTAATTTTCACTTGTCCTCCTTTTCAAATTCCTATTCATGAAGCACAAGACTAAGAGATAGTAGCATAATATCATTATAACCGTACATTTTCTTGTGGTTTGACTTAATCTCACCATGCTTCTTTGCATCATGTGATCTTCCAATTGTTGTGAATCAAACACCCAGATTGGCAGAAATCCTGTGTTTTTAAATTCTCTGTTTTGCACGTGCATTCCTATCCTATTCCTGCCTATTTCCTATCCCTGCATTGTTGGAATCCTCCAATTCAAACGAGGCCTTATAGAATTACTTCTCTTACAGATAGTTGTCAAAGAAAACCTTGTGTGGTTTGTCCCGCTCCTGCTGCGTCGTCATCCACTCCAGCTCAGCTGCTCCAATGACAGAAGGGTCCAGCACAGCAGGGATCCGCCCTCCAGACTGTCTTTCGCCGCCTCAGATCTTCTTCCCCGCCGCTGGCAGCCATGAAAACTTCATTACCATCATCAACCGAGCAGATGACCTCGAGGACTACACGGGTCCACAAGAGAGGTCGCACTCTTTCGTGTCTGCTTACGTTATGCATCGCTTAATATTACATGCTACTTTATCGTCCTGTTCACCGATTAGACTCTGAGTCAGCTCCAAACTAATGGTCAAACTTGAGTTTTTAAATGGTTGCGGGGTACATATCGGGGCCGCTATCAATAGTATCTATCTACTATCTGGTTAATCTCCGGTGTCTACTATGAGTTTCATGTTGGGTGGGAAACAAACAGTAAAGAAGCCATTATCTGTATTTTTTAACTGAAGCCATTATCTGCCTGCTATTATTGGTTTTGGGTCTATCCACAGGTTGCTACCATCACTCTGGATTTCTGCATGCACTCCTTACATAATCTCACTATGTTTTATTCCTATGCATGACAGTTATTGTAAACAATGGAACTAAACATGTAGAGCAAAAGAGACAAGCCTTGCGTGGCAATAAAATTTCATGCAGACGTCGCTCCATGCACTACAAAAAAAATACACATCCGTGACATTTTGGGCCGAACGAAATTTTTTTCTGTCATACATATGACACTTCTATGACGATAATTGTGACAAAACCCGGTATCATCAGAGATGTGTGTCACATCCCTAGCTTCTGGTAATGCACTAGGCTAGCCTCATGTGTGCATCATGTTTAATCTTGAAAGAAAGTTGAAATGGGGATGACAGAACCCCCAGCACCCCCCTAAAACCAACTAGGGTTTACTAAAATTGGTTTCAATGAACCCCAAATGCCCTTCACAAAATGTTCATCATTTCTGGATTGGGCTAAAACCCCTGGCAAAAATGGTGCACACTTCTCTAGGACACTCTGGATTTTTGAATTAAATCATAAGTATTTGAATTTGGACATTTAAATTCTATAAAATATTTTAAATGTCCAAATAATCTTGAAAGCATTTGAGGGCTGTTGGAAATAGTTTCAAAAGTGCCCACAATTATTTTCAGGATCTTACAAAACGAATTAGTATTTTTACTAATTCAAAACAGAGAAATAAATAGATAACAGAAACAATTAAGTAAGAGAGAGAGAGAGAGAGAGAGAGAGAGAGAGAGAGAAGGCCACTGGGCCACCCACCTGGACCTACCTGGCAGCCCACCTGGCTGGACCAGCTGGTGGCCTAGCCCACCAGGGCCCATGCCAGTCATCCTCTACCTCTGCCAGTAGGCAGAGGAGGGAGATAGCGCACGTGCGCGCCATGGTGACACGCCACCTCCCTGGCTGCCTGTGTCCCTCGCCACCGCGACGCCTGAACCGCCTCCCCGGCCTGCCCTCAACCCCCCTGGACACCGCACTTTTTCCTCTCCGCCTCTCTCTCGCTGTTCCCCACCACAGCCGAGCGTGCTCGCCGCCGCCGACCGCCGCACCCGTGGCCACCGCCTTCCCCACGCCTCTCCGACGTGTTCCCGTGCTCCGCCCTGGCCTTCTCTTCCTCCTCACCGAGCCGCACGACGCCAGAAGCCCTAAATCGCTGCCAACGCCGTCTTCTTCAACCTCGGCCCGCCGAGATCGCCGGCGACCGCACGCCGTCACCAACCCTTCCCCGAGCCCACCGAGCTTCTCTACGTGACCGCTGTGAGCCACCGACCTTCCCCCTCCTCTTCTTTTCTTTCCTCGTGCGCCGTAGCGACTGCACCGCGCTCACCCGCACGCGCCGCCGCCCGCGCTCATCGCCGATGACGCTCCGGTGACCATTTGGTCCCGGGCATGCGCCCAACGCGCTCCCCGCATCGCGTAGAGCCTTCTTAGCACCTCGTCGCGCTCATTTGCGCACCGCAGCCCCATCCCCGCTTGCACCCGAGCTCCGGCCGCCGCAAACCTCGTCGCCCGCTGCTCCTGGCCACCCCAGCCCCCGCCACTGCCACCGTTGGGTGCGCCACTCCACCCTCTTCCCGTAGCTGCTCCCTGCGTGCCAAAAGAGCCCTTGTAGGTGGATCCCGATGCGCTCCACCACGTCCGGCCTCGCCGGCGGCTAAACACCGGCAGGTTGACCGCTTTGACCGGCTGGGTTTGACCCCGTCTGCCCAGGGGTTTGACACTCTCTCACACTGACATGCGGGCCCTGCCCGGCTAATTAATCTAGTTTAGGTTTAAATTTAATTAGTTTAACCTAGGTTAGTGCTAATTAAACTAGGTTAGTTTAGTTAGCCACTGACACGCGGGCCCCACTGGTCAGGTTTGACCTGGACCGGCCCTGTTGACCGCTGACATGACAGTGACGTCATGCTGATGCAGTAATTCTTTCTAGAATTTAAATAAATCTTAAATGATTTATTTATTTCAGAAAATGTTATAAACTTCTAAAAAATCATATAAAATCAACCGTAACTCAGAATGAATTAAGTCATATATGGAAAATGATCAGAAAAATCCAATCTATCCATCTGTACTGGTTTCATGCATGTTAGAGCAACTTAACCTTGCTGTTTAGGTCAAACATGTTAATGCACTTATATGAACCCATAACTTGAGTTTGTATTTGAATCTTTGGTTCAAATAAGCTCAAAACCTTCTAGTTGTAGTTGCATTAGGCCAACACACTCATATTGCCATGTCATGATCATGCATCATATCGTGCATTGCATTGATTGTGTTTTCTCTCTGTTGCCAGTAATTGTCCCCTCTCCGAAGACGTTGCTTCGATGATGTGATCGATGACACCGATGGAGAACTATACTATCTTCGGAAGTGTCAGGCAAGCAAAACTCCCTTCTTCATTCCGATACTATCCCACTCTCTCACTCCTGCTCTCTTTTACTACATTAGGACAACAACGTTTCAACTATTACATGCTGCGGTAGTTGAACCCCTTTCCTCTGCATGACCTGTCATTGCCACAGTAAATAGATGAAACCCACTAGCATGAGTAGGAGTTGTATGAGCCCTGATGTGCCTAGTCATTCATGCTTGTTTGTCATGCCTGCTATTGCTTAGAGTTGTGTCAGGTCTGATTCATCGGGGATGGGTTGGAATGTGGTGAGCATGTCCTACTGTGTGAGAGCTAAGTGTGTGAACACGATTTGGTAAAGGTAGCGGTGAGAGGCCATGTAGGAGTACATGGTGGGTTGTCTCATTGCAGCCGTCCTCAGGAACTGAGTTCTGTGTTTGTGATCCATGAAAAGTTACTACCACACATTGGGTTCCGGTAACTCGACCCCTCTCGACTTATTAATCAACATGATCTCTGTCTAGGAGTTGCAACTAGTTTCTGGTGTTGTAGGTAGTGCTAGTAGTCTACTAAGTGGTACCCGGTACAGGTGGGCTTGGGACAGACTAGGCACAGTGGCCCGGTGTACCAAGTGGCACCCGGATGTTGTGCTTGGGAACCCTGCACACATCGTTAGGGGCCGTGAGCGACACCCCGGCCGGATCTCCTTGCGGATGGAACCCGAATAGGCGATAAACCTGGACGAGAGACTTGTGTGGTTAGTCAGGTCGTGGCCAACTCCCTCGCCAGGCTTCCGCTTGAAGGTTGCCGAGATATACGACGTGTACGTGGTGGTAAGTGGCGAGAGCGTGTGTGAAGAAGTACACCCCTGCAGGGTTAACATCATCTATTCGAATAGCCGTCTCCGCGGAAAAGGACTTCTGGGTTGCTTGTACAGTTCATAGACAAGTCAAAGTGGATACTCTAAAATGCGCAAGATAAGCGTGAGTGCTAGGGATGGCGTTCTCGTAGGGAGACGGGAGCGGATCCATAGTGATGTATTGATATGGTGAATATGTGGACTCGTGTGCGCCACCTCAAAAGAGTTACTTGTAGTCGTAGTTTAGGATAGCCACCGAGTCAAAGCTGGCTTGCTGCAGTTAAACTCCACTACCCCCTTTGTTGATACCGATGCATATGTAGTTAGTTCTGATGTATGTCTTGCTGGGTACATTTGTACTCACGTTTTCCTATTTTATGTTTTGCAGAGCGACGTCGGTCTCGCTAGTAGTTCCGTGTGGACTTTGACGTTTAGCTTGATACCTCAGCTACGATCTTGTGCCCTCGGCAAGATCTGGTAGATAGTCAGGCTTCTCAGCCTTTTTCATTTGTAGATGTCTGTACTCACACATGTTGAGCTTCTGCATGTGCTTTGACTTGTATGCTCTGAATGTTGGGTCATGAGACCCATGTTTGTAATATCTCGCTCCTCGGAGCCTAATGAATAAGTACTTGGGTCGTAGAGTTATGTTGTGATGCCATGTTGTATTTACACATATCGAGCATATTGTGTGTATGATTGAAATGCTTGGTATGTGTGGGATCCGACAACCTAGTTGTTTATCCTTGGTAGCCTCTCTTATGGGGAAATGTAGTCTTGTGCTTCCATCAGCCATAGTAGTCCGCTACAGCCTGGTTCACCGGAGTCCTGCTAGCCCAGCACTACTGCTCCGGAACACTTGACTGGCCGGCATGTGATTCACTTCGTTCCTGTGTCTGTCCCTTCGGGGAAATGTCACGCGGTGACATCCGGAGTCCTGCCTAGCCTGCTACAGCCCGGGTTCCCGGAGTCCTGTTAGCCCAGTGCTACAGCCCGGATTCGCACGTTGCTGACCGACATGCTCGCTGTTGATTCATGTATGCCTGTCCCCGTAAGTTAGTGCCACTTTGGGTTCACGACTAGTCATGTCGGCCCGGGTTCTCTGTCATATGGATGCTAGCGACACTATCATATACGTGAGCTAAAAGGCGCAAACGGTCCCGGGCCATGGTAAGGCGACACCCGTGGGAATACCGTGCGTGAGGGCACAAAGTGATATCAGGTGTTACCGGCTAGATCGATGTGACTTGGAATCGGGGTCCTGACAATGTGGTGGGCTCCTACTTCTATGACAAAAAATCATGACAGAAAATGGGCTTTTCGTCCTGGGCGGGCCGGAGACGTAGCTGCATGACATTCTTTGGGCCGTCCATGAAGGAAAAAACCATGGTAGAAGCGAGGGGGACGAAAATTTCGGGGAGTTCCCGGTTACGGTGGGTGGTCGGGGGCCGAGCGATGCGCGTTTCTCTCGTACACGTATGCGCGTGTGTGCGAGGCGTGGGCTCTAACTGAATCCGAGCGAGGCGTTGTGCTCTAACTGAACCCGAGCGATTGCACTGCAGGCTACGCGTCACTGAACCCGAGCGATCGAGCGATTCCTTCTACTGCTGCTAACTGAAGCCGATCGACTGGATGAACAGTGAGCGTTGCGGTGGGGGGGGTTGGATGAACAGTGAGCGGGGGCATTGCCTCTGGATGAACAGGACCCCGTGGTGTGGAGGGCTGGATGAA
Organism: Aegilops tauschii subsp. strangulata; assembly: GCF_002575655.3. Taxonomy (NCBI): domain Eukaryota; kingdom Viridiplantae; phylum Streptophyta; class Magnoliopsida; order Poales; family Poaceae; genus Aegilops; species Aegilops tauschii. The sequence continues at coordinate 304,163,923 of NC_053041.3, forward strand.
CAGTAGACGGTGGAGGGGTGCCCGTGGAGGGGTGGTTGAACAGGACCCCGTGGTGTGGATGGTTGGATGAACAGTAGACGGTGGAGGGTTGCCCGTGGAGGGGTGGTTGAACAGGACCCCGTGGTGTGGAGGGCTGGATGAACAGTAGAGAGTGGAGGGGTGGTTGAACAGTAGCCGGTGGAGTAGCGCGCGGTGGAGGCTGGATGAATTGGAGCTCGTGGTGGCTGGAGGAGGTCGACGGTAGCCCGTGGAGGCCGGAGGAGGTCGATGGTGGAGATGAACAGTATCCCGTGGAGTCCTGTTTTGTGGTACGCCACACCCCTCCCGATCAACAGGACCCCCGTTTCGATCGTAGCGCTCCAACACAAGTCCGTTTCCTCTGTTTTGCGGTATGCCACACCCCTCCCGATCAACAGGACCCCCGTTTCGACCGTAGGAGGTCCATTTCCTCCGTTTTGCGGTACGCCAGACCCCTCCCGATGAACAGGATGCTGTTTCGAACGTGGCCGGTCGAACACAAGGCCGTTTCCTCCGTTTTGCGGTACGCCAGGCCTCGTTTCCATCGCCTGTTCCGTCAAAGCCCTCCAGATGAACACGACCACGCATTCTGTTCCGACCCAGCCGGTTCGCTCCCACGCGTTCCGTTGCCTCCCGATGAACACGACGCATTCCGTTGCCTCCCCATGAACATGACGCATTCCGTTGCCTCCCCATGAACACGACGACGACGCTGTTTCTCTGTTCCGACCCAGCCATGTACACGAACCCTGGCCGTACGTATGCGCGAGTAGGCGTTCGAGACCCTGCCCATATGTACGTACGTGGCCGTATTTTCTTTCTTGCACCCTGGCCGCTGTACGTACATGTACATGCTACGTGCGCGCCTCTACTACGACACGTGCGCACCTCTACATCGACCAGTATATATGTACGTACAAGTTCGCGACCAGAATGACAACGCTACGTACGCTTCGACCAGGTGGGTCCCGACTGTCAGGCACTTCCTTGCCTGCGAAGATGTAGCTGGTGGGTCCCAGCAGTCAGGGGGCGAATTGTTTTTTTTGCCCGGACGCACTTCCTTGCGTGCTAAGGTGTAGTTGCTAGGTCCCAGCAGTCAGGGGGGAATCGTTTTGTTTTTTTTTGCCCGGACGCACTTCCTTGCGTGCGAAGATGTAGCTGGTGGGTCCCAGCAGTCAGGGGGGCGAATCGTTTTTTTCGGACGCACTTCCTTGTATGCGAAGATGTAGCTGGTGGGTCCGAGTAGTCAGGGGGAAACGTTTTTTTTGCGAAATACGGTGGCCCGTCCGGTGGGTCCCCGCTGTCAGGTGGAGGAATAATTATTTTGCGCGTAATAAGGAGGCACTTCCTTGCTGCGGCCGTGGACCCAGCTGTCAGCCTCTCCACGTACAGTCCACGTCCGATGGAAGCCATTCCTTGACCACGTTGACCACGCCGCGCCAAGAGCACCAGGGTGGTGGACGATGGCGAGGCCTAGGAAGGGGACGACGCGGAGCCGGGGAAGACGCGGCAGTGGATGCCCACGTGTAGAGGAGTATGAGGGTTCACTCGTTCGGCTACGGTGTGAGGCTGCCGTCGCCGCAGAATAACAGGGGGTGTGGGTGCGTAGAGGCATGGCCTGGCCAGCGGTGGGAGTAGTAGGGGGCGGTGAGGCCTCCGCGGCATCACAGCCGGCCACGGGCGGCAGGAGCAGGCGGCACGACCAGCGCTGCTTTGGGCGGCTGGAGCGAGAAGACCAGAGGTTGAAGAAGCACTACGGCCGTTGGATGGACATCGTACGGTCACTGGAGCTAGAATCGTTCATATATTGACGAAAGTTGACAAAGGCCTCCGTCCCAGTCAACTTAGTAGGCCCACAAGTCAGCCTCCCACCAAGGTGGGTCCCAGCTAGCAGGGGGTATTCATTTTTTTGTGCGTAATAAGGAGGCACTGCCGGTGGGTCCGAGCTGACAGCGGGGGGAACGTTTTTTTCGCGAAATACGGTGGCCCGTCCAGTGGGTCCCAGCAGTCAGGGGGAAACATTTTTTTCGGGAAATACTGGTGGCCCGTCCGGTGGGTCTCTGCTGTCAGGTGGAGGAATAATTATTTTTTGCGTAATAAGGAGGCACTTCCTTGCGGCTGCCGTGGACCCAGCTGTCAGCCTCTCCACGTACAGTACACTTCCGATGGAAGTCGGTCATTGACCACATTGACCACGCCGCGCCAAGAGCACCACGGCGGTGGACGACGGCGAGGCCTAGGAAGGGGACGACGTGGAGCCGGGGAAGACGCGGCAGTGGAAGCCCGCGCGGAGAGGAGTACGAGGGTTCACCGGTTCGGCTGCGGTGTGAGGCTGCCGTCGCCGCGGAATAACAGGGGGTGTGGGTGAGTAGAGGGATGCCCTGGCCAGTGGTGAGAGTAGTAGGGGGCGCTAGGCCTGCGCGGCAGCACAGCCGGCCACGGGAGGCAGGAGTAGGCGGTCCCGCCGGCGCTGCTTTGGCGGCTGGAGCAAGAAGATCAGAGATTGAAGAAACATGGCGGCCGTTAGATTGACATCCAATGGTTACGTCTGCTAGAATCGTTTGTTGACGTATATAATAACTAAAAAAATCTTGCATACGCGTCAACTAAACAAGCCCACAAGTCAGACCACTCCCTCTTTTTTTAATAATTTATATATAGCTCATGGCAACTTCTTATGCAATTTATTGCAGTCGTTTTTTTGGTTGGCCAGGGCCAATTGCGCATATTTCTGTGGGTTACAAACTATTTTTAATACGGAAATGTCGAGCCAGATTTAAATTACTTTGAAGATATATTTAAATTAGGTTAATGCCCAGTGAAATAGGAATCTGAAAATGTGAAAAAATTGAGAAATTATAAAGTAATTACCAATTTGTCATCTGTTTTTATATTTACAACCCATTTCATATTACTTTCAACATTTGCAGGCGTCTTGAAAGAGTTGCAGCCCATCAGGGCATAGAAAAATAAGTAGGCATGGATTGGGTATTCTTCAGAAAAAATAAGCTGGGCTCATTTTCACAAAGAAAAAATAGCTGGGCTGGTCACATGGTGAACATAAAATATAAGCCTGGGCTAGACGGGCCACAACCCAGTTCAAACCCTGCTCCGTCTCAACAATACCAAACAAAAAAAATACTGCTCGAGTAGCTACGTCCCAGGTGTCAGCCGATCTTGTGCTGTTCTCTTGTCTATTGACTATATACGCTCACAATGTCGTGGGTCCCAAAAATCAGGAAAACACTTGGAGGAAGCATTTTATTTTTCCATACGCTAACTTGGTGGGCCCCTACTGTCATCCTCTCCACGTACTTCTGCCGATTCCTGTTGTTTGTTGACCATGTTGACAACGCGGGAGGGCGGCGCCGCGGCGAGCGCACCAAAGCGCGCGGAGGACGTCGGCGTTAATGATTTAGGAGATGGTGGGGCGGCGATGCGTGCGCTGAGGCGCAGCCAGCCGTGGGAGGTGGAAGCAGGCGGCCCTGCCGGCGCTCGTTTGGTTTTGGCGGCTGGAGGAAGACTGGAATGAAGAAACACGACAGATTGTTAAAGCAGCAGGAGTACTTAACAACCTTAACTGAAACCAGCAGGGGCACTTAACAACCAAAGCTGAAAGCAACGTGGTCAATAAACAGGATATTCGCTTTAGAGCCATGGAAAGGCATGAACATAATCTTATGTCCTATTCTCCAAGATGGACGGGCCTTTATTATTTGAGACCACCCATAAATAAGTATCTTTTCACCTCCAAGGGGAATTGAGTAGGTCGACATAAACATCATGTTGTGACCAAGCGCAAGTCTGACCCGACCATGGTCAGGCATCTGTATAGGAACAATAGAACTCGGCAGTTCCTGTTTCAAGAAGATCACAGTTGTAAAATTGTGTATAAGCAATAATTTATGAACAACATATATAACAGAAAACAGCTCGTACCATAAGTTTCTCGACACAGTTGGACCTGTTCAACGAGTGCAGCAGTGGCACACATATCCCATGTGGCCTTCCACCATTGAAACGCCACACATGGACCTCAAGACGATCAATAAAGTGTAGGAACTTGTGGATGTCGATCCAGTCAACTTCAGTGCCATTAGTAACAGCCGAGTTATTACAGAGTAACAAACGAGCAGACTGCTTAACTATGAACCCCGCATAACTGACTAGGCCATGGACTTCGTGTGAGATGTCTACATGCACCATCACCATCTTGTCAACCTTGGAGAACCTAACAGAGTGGTCTTTCCACTAATAAACATGATGATGAAGATAGGCCGCATCAGATTTGTTGGGAAGCTTTACAAGAACCACACCCTTCGTAATCGAAGGCACACTACTGATGATGAAGCCAGGAAATTGTTGTGGTCAAGTACAGCCTCGAGAACACGCCTGACAACAATGCTACAGGAAAACACTAGTTCAGGACACGTGGCGACAAGGACAGAGCAGCTGGATAGTTCAGCAGTAGAACTCATCATCAGGTCTTCCAGTTCACACGGCATGACTTTGAGAACTTCATCTCCACCGCGGACCTGGTTCTAATTCAAACAGAAACCATATTTTATTACTACCTCCGTTCAGAAATATAAGATGATTTTCGATATTATACTCCATATATGACTACATATACGCATAGAAATGAGTGAACAAAGACACTAGAACATGTCTTCAAAGGCATGAGAGCAGAGGGATTACATGCAATATCCATAACACAAGTTACTGAGGCAAATATACCCTCTTAAAAGGTAGCATTGATGTTCATAAAGTACTCCCTCCGTCCCAAAATTCTTGTCATAGATTTGTCTAGATACGGATGTATCAAGTCACATTTTAGTATTAGATACATCCGTATCTAAACAAATCTAAGACAAGAAATTTGGGACAGAGGGAGTAGTTGAAAGTAATCTATAAGAAATTAGTGTCAACCTCTCGCATGTTTTGGTCAAAAGAGGAATTTAGAACCGTCATTTGGCACACTAAAATCACATGCAAGATCACCCAGAAAGTTGTACTACCAGTACTAGTACTGCGTGTTAGATGAAAAAACACGATCAAGATCGAGAAAAAGATCGTCAACAAGAGACATTACCTGGACTTGCTTAATGAGGGATCCCGGAGAGGGGGGCTTGGACAGGGCGATGGCTTTGAGCTTGTCTGCGGTAGTCTCGGTGGGGTGCTTGCGCTTCTTCGTACCATGAGCCTCGACGGTTTTGGCTAGAGCCATAGACATCACGTCGGCCGGTGCTCCGGTGTCCATCCAAGAGAGGAAGCTGAGAGAGAAGAGTGAAAGGAGGAACGAGATGAGGGAGAAGCGAAGCGAGTGGGGGTTTTCTTCAAGAGAGGAAGACGAGAGAGAAGAGTGAAATGATGGTTGCTTCGTCCGTCCAACTTACTGCCGGAAAGGAGGGGGTTTTGTGATTTGACGGCTCATTGGGCATTACTGCGGCGGTTCGATCGGGGTAGTCTACCGTCACTCTACTACGGAGTAATTTAGTGCATGGCTGGTGGACCCAGATGCTGGCTGTCCCACACGTCGGGGAAAGTGAGTAATTTAGTGCATGGCTGGAGGAGGATCCGCACGGTAGAGCGTGTCCACTGTTTTTTGAAGAAAAAAATGATTACAGCAAGCATTTCCACTCTTACGATGGAGGAGTGCGAAACACGGCAGCCACTTGAACATACATAGTGCTCCTACTACTAGGCATGTGCAGTGGCTCATACATCAGTACTACACAATCTTGTTGCTAGTGTAGTAAGATATGAGGATAACAAATGATGTTGTGCGCATGTCAACTACTCCTATATGTAACATAGTACCGCTTTTTCGACTGTCCGGTCGAGAATGAACGGTGAGATCAATGTTAACAGAACTAGGTCCATAGCGCACGGAGAGTACGGTGCTACAGTACTCCACGAAACATGAACCATATGAAGCACGAATAGTGTTAGGCTGGGTGTATGAAGGGTGCACGGGATGGGAGCAAACGATCCCTTCTCGACCCACTTTTGGGTGTTTGGCAGAGTGCATGAAGGGTGCATGAGTCCACACTAGTAGGTTGACAAAAATACACGAAGAGGAAACAACTATATTGAGATGAGAATGCAACCAAACACAGCCACACGCTTTGTGCTACAGTGACTGATCTGCACCGTCTGAGTTTGATCCAACGGTCATGTTGCGCCGAGACATGGACATGCCCATGCAGAGGGCGCCTAAACACCACCGAAGTCCCTCTGCTTCTCGAGGGGCACGATGTTGGTGATGTAGGGTGCAACCGCCCGCAGAGCCCGGTCCCGGTCGATGGGAGCCAGCTCGTCAAAGACGGCGTCCAATGGCACGAATGGATTCCGGTGATGGAGCCCTGAAAGGATTCGCCCGGCAACGGCGACGGCAGCCCGCAACCCCTCCTTGTCCAGCTCAGCCCCCACCATCGCACGGAGACGGCTCAGCTCCTCGGAGATATAGGTGAAGAAGGAGACCAGGTCAGGAAGCCGCAGCTCATTGAAGTCGACCGGGTGGTCGAACGGGTTTAGCCCGACGGCCGGCATCGTCACGCTAGCACGACGGCAGGCATCGCGCAGCCGCAACACGTGCGTGGCAACTTGGTTCACCAAGTGGCTGAGGCGATCCTGGACCTCGTCACGATCGGCCTGCTCGTGCTCCAGCCGGCTCCCCTGACGGCCTATCGTATCTCCCGCTTTCTGCAGCAACGCTGCCGACGCCTCGAGCATCTTTGTGGTGGACGCCTGCCGCTTTTGAAGCTCCGTGAACTCCCGCACATAACGGAGGAGCATGGCACTCCTCTCCTCCTTGAGCTCACGGAGCTCCACGTCCTTGGCCCTGAGCTCCGCATCCTTGACATGGAGCTCTTGTGTTAGGCGCCTCACCTCGGACTCCGTGATCTGTTGCGCCGCCATGGCACCAGGTAGAAGCAATGGGGAGAGGAAGCAAAGGTGGCGAAATGGCTGAAAGGCAATGCAATCTACGGGAAGGCGGAGGGAGCGTGGAATCTTTTGGTTTTCACCAGGTAAAACACCAGTCGACGACTTCTCACATAAGGGAGTAGTGGGTTTTTACATGCGGAGTCATCGTAACTAATTGCTCTCGCACCTGCTCCCGTCAATCAAAAAATTAAAAATCCTGCCGCGCCTGCTCCCGTCAATCAAAAAATTAAAAATCCTGCTGCACCCAAACACTAGAGCAACACCGCAGTGGATATTTAAATTTACCTGCCGGCAAGTAGATAAAAAAAGGGGTGAAAAAACAAATGTGGCGGCGGCCTAGCTAATCGGTCGAACTAGCCCAACTAGCTAGCCACCGTGCTTCACTGATGTACTCGGCGGGAAAGGTGGTCTTTCGTGATTTGACGACTCATTTACTTGCTTCAGCGCTACTACCGAGGAGGACCCAGAAAACGCGCGTAGGGCGTCCCATGTCAGGAAGAATATATGCGTGCACCACTCGGGAGGACCCCGAAACCGTGCGGTAGGGTGTGCCACGTCTCGGCACGGAGGAAAAATGTGCGTGTAAAAATATACTGTCTCAGACGTAGTACCTATGGTTCGACCTCGGGACCCAGCCAGTCGGTCGAAAACACCCCACTAGCCACGCAGCTTCATCATGCAAACGTGGGATGGAGGATAGATGTGGTTAGCTCCGTCTTGACCAGCCACAACGTCTCTTGTTCTAGGCGATTCTTCTATTTTCCAAGCAATTTTTTAGTTGTAATAACACCATGGCAAGCTAGCGCCGCTCTTCGTGTGTGCCCGTGCAAAGGTTAGACGATGGAGAGAAGAGAGATTGAGATCGCAGACCTGGGACCCACCAGTAAGTGAGACAACGGTCATGCACGTGTTAACGAGGCACTCCCTCTACTCTACTCAACGCAAGTACTGTATAAAATGAAGTTATGGGACAAAGCCAACAACCGTTCGTTTTTTCAGGCTATCGACTTACGCTTTGTAGTCCAGGTTGCCAGTTCGAATCTCGTCTTTCAGATTTGTTAGTTTTAGGTCCAAATTTGATTAATGACAAGTGGGACCCCCGTGTGTTGTTCCGATATTTCAGTGTAGGATGGTTTTTATGAACAAACACTTTGCGCTGTTAGACAAGTAACGGCACGAGTTACACGTATTTTGCAAGTTTACGAACAAAAATGACAGCGGCATAAAATATCACATCCACCCCGCAGCTTAGATACTATGGTGATACGAGTTTTTACACCGTTGGAAGTGAGATCCAATGGCTTGGGAGTAGTCTTTGTAATTATTCGCAATTTCCAAACTCTCCAAAGGTTTTTTTTGCAAATAAAACATTCAGGCCTCGTGTGTGCCGGTGCATCTTCGATCCAACGGCTCCCCGGTGCTCATATTAGGTGCTCCCCGCAGCTTAATTACCCGCTACGGTGATATGAGCATCTAGGTCGTATGATCAGTGATCAGATGGCACATGCATAGTACTTGTACTTTCTGCGCATTTCCCAAACTCTATCAGTCGTATATTGCAAAAACATTCAAACCTCCTACTGTGGGCCGTTAGATCTCAGTGAACTCGTATCACCATAGAATCTATGGTGCGAGAGCACCTCATACTCTCCCGTGCGAGAAAACATAAGGTGCTATCGCAGCTTGGATGCTACGGTGATACGAGCTTGGAGGTCGTTTGATCTGAGATCCAATGGCATCTGAGCAGTCTTTGTGCTTGTAAGTAGTGGCCGAACTCTTTTGAGGCTTTTCTGCAAAAGACCATTCGAACCACCGAGGAGGTCTTGGGTCACAAATCCAACGCCTCCGAAGAGCTTGTATCACCAAAGCATCTAAGGTGTGGTAGCACATGATATTCTTACATACAGGAGAATATGATGTCCTCCTTCATCTTAGATGCTACGGTGATACGAGCTTCGAGGTCGTTGGATATGGGATCAAAGGGCATCTAAACAGTTTTTGTACAAATTGTGTGCAATTCTCAAACTCATCAAGGTTTCCTGCAAAAATATTAAGACACATCATGTGAGCTGCTATACCTCAGATCTACAAGCTCCAAGTAACTTGTATCGGCATATAGCATCTAAGGTATGGGGGCACATGATATTCTCCCGAGGAGGAGGGGTGGGGGGTGCACCACCAATCTGTGGTTGGGAGGGTGGGGACAAATATAATCTAAACAACCCTAAACAGAGCTCCACAATCATAGCTCCGCCTAAACACAACATTTGCATGTACTGTAGTACTAGACTTAATATTCATGTTTCAGTTTCATGTTCATTTTAAATATTGAACTGTGGACCACGGATGTCTTACATTTTACTCCCTTCGTTCCTAAATATTAGTCTTTTTAGAGGCTTCAAATGGACTGGCACATACGGATGTATATAGACATATTTTATTGTCTAGATTCACTCATTTTGCTCCGTATGTAGTCACTTGTTGAACTCTCTAAAAGACTAATATTTAGGAATAGAAGGAGTATTTTTGAATTCGTGTCATACATGCATGGTTTGGAAAAATAGATGCACTATACTTATTGGATTGTTGTTGTGTTCGTGCGTGTGTGTCTCTCTGTGTGTGTGTGTGTGTGGTCATATGCTTGATACATACAAAGTTTTCTCACCTCCATATTGTTCATCTTTCAAATTTGAATTTGCATTGGAAAACTTACTAGGGATACCATGAAATGTGAAATCCACGTTGAGATCACTATATCACAAACTCACTCTAATTCAACAACTCGTCATAAATCAATTACCATGTTGAGATTAGTATTTGCAAGGAAAATACTGGTATTGTAATACACATAGATTCGTTCGGCAATTTAAAAGGTTCCTTTCGTATTCTTGAATGGTAGGACCCAACGGCGTGCCAGCCAGACCTTGGCTCGTGTTGATCCTAAAAAAAACCGGGCTCGTGTCCTTCGGTGGCGTGCATGGTACGCACATTAGGCAACCCCAACCAGTCGAGCCTCAGCGTTTCAAGTCGAAATATCTGGCGGCCAGAATTCCAGCCCTAGGAAATTCCCCTCATGTCCCCGGTCCATAATGACTACCGATGAACAACGGAGGCATGCTTTAGTAACTAGACAACATTACCTACCATGCCGAGCACGGTTCAATTCCCTCGGTCGCCGCTCGTCAAGGTCACCCGTCAACTGCATTGCCTAGTACTACTACTACTACACCAGGATGGGCACAGAATTGAGCCCGTTTGTTCGTGCTTAGTACATGATTTAATATATCAGGCAATGCACTGGTACGGAGGGATTATCCTTTTACTCTGCATATATAACTTGTCTGAAGTCTAACTAAGCAAAATGTTTGACCAAATGCTTTCTTAAGAAATACAACAGGACAAATGTACGGCTTGAAAATTTATTGCATGATGTAGGTTATGATATTGTTTCGAATCCTAGATCTGAAATTTCAGAAAATCCAAAAGTGAGCATAAATTCTTGAAACTAAGCATGGTCACGTGATATGGCACAAATATTACTTCGTAAGTTTTTTCTTCAATTTGAGACAAGCTGCTTATGACAAGTTGCACAAATGAAGAGCCAAGGTATTTTGGAACAAAGACCTGCCACGTTAAGGCGAATGCTCTCACTATTGAAACCGTGGGCGTTTACGTGCCGCCACGAGTCCCCGCTTCTCATCGGCAGGTGCCATCCGAGCAAGCGTGTGAGTCGACGGGAGGCGTGCGAGCAGACCGCTGCGTTGGCTGTTAGGGAGGCGTGCGAGCAGACCGCTGTGCAGGCTCATCGGGAGGCGAGCCCTTTGACCAGGCTCCGCCACCCACCGTCGTCCCAACTGCTCCCACTTTTAATGTCGCCGGCGCCGCAGTTTAAAATCAAGCCCGCACTACCCGGTATCGCTACAATCTTCTCTCTTCCTCTCCGATTCTCCTGCCGTCTACCTCCAACTAGCCTGACCTAAACGTACGCCATGCCGCATCACGATGGTCTGCCCTTAGTATTCCAGTTTCCTGAGGAAGACACCCAGCCAGAGTCTCAAGAACATAAGGCACTTTGGGACGAGCTTGAACTGGCCTTGCGGGAAGACGCCGCGCCTTTCCTCGCTCCCGTTCCGGCTCCCGTCGCCCCGACTGCGCCAGCGCCCATCCCCGTGGCATTGATGGGCTGGGAGCCGCACATTGTCGCCGAGCTTGATCCCACGGGGTTCCACGAGGTCCCCGCCGACTTTCACGCGCCCGTGCACCTTCCAGCACATGCGCCTGCGCATGCACTGACGTGCGTGCCCGTGCCGGTGCCCGTGCACACGAATGTCTCCGCCGCGCCGTTGACAGCGCCTGTCCCCGCGCGGATGCCAGTGCCCCCCTCAGCGGCATGGATGGCCGCCGTCGACCGCTTCCTTGCACCAACGCCAGTCGCCTCCTCCCGCCAGTTGACTCGCTCTGAAGTCCAGAACATTTTGGCCTTCCTTGAAGCTAGGCCAACGTCCAGGAGTACGCCAACAACGGCGCAAGACGTCGCCGTCGGTTAGTGGCCCGACGACACACAGAGCACGGCAGAGGAGCCGCTTCCCACCGCGAGACGCCCCCACCGCCGCCGCGTAATCTAAATTTGCCATGAAAAACGTTCGGATTGCCATGCTTAAAATCCGAATGTTTATCATTTCCGTTAATTTTATATCGATCGTCGTATAATTTAAAGTCGGAGTCAGACTGAACGAAATGTATGGTTTGATCGATTGAATGTTCTGCTAGAGCCGTATCAAATTAAATATAAAACTTCATCAAGCCACATGTATTCCTTGTCATCCAACGACCTAGACTGCTTCAATGTCGAGCGCTCAACACGTTTAGCGTGCAGTTAATTTCATGCCAAAAATAGTGCTAATCACATGACAACACGCAAATAATATCGTAGTAGTTAATATCTGCATGCACTTAATATACTTCCAAATTAACGTGCATTGCACGTACACACTGACTAGTGCTGCTAGTATGTGAAACTGGTGCCGTGACTTGTGAACGCGTCCAGATATGGTCAACGGCAACATCGCCCGCGAGTTCTTCCTGTTTGCCCGTGCGTCTAAACGCGGAACGGGAGGAGAGAGAGAGAGCACACATGGAACCCACCAGTAAGTGAAGGCGAATAGTACTAAAAATAATATTACATGTTATCCATTAATTAGGCTGTGGTAATATAAAAACATTATGTGAACAAAGGGGGTACAACAAACATTGCTATTCTACGTATGTTGCCTACTAACGTGCGGCTTGAAGGCCCGGTCGCATGTTAGATCCTCGTCCTTTATTTTCTAATTTGTATATGGGTCCAAATTTGTTTCATGACATGTGGGCCCCTCGGTGTGTAGTTTGTAGCACTTTAATTTGTGGGTCGAAATTTGTTCCATTCCAAGTGGACTATCGGTGTGTAGTTTTGTAGCTTATTTATAATAATTAAAGAGAACAACATAGTTTTTTCAATAATACCATGGTGCGACGTTGAAGGAGAGAAAGGACGTGCGAGAGAGCGATTACCGAGCAAGAGGGAAATCAACCAGGGGAGTTGCGTGGTTTGCAACGGTGTTTGGAGTAGTTGTGGGCCGAATGCTACGAAAATATAATCTAAACCGACCGGAATAAATGCCTACACAAATTAATCCAAGGTTGGAGTGCCCCTCTCAATGTAAATAGCTCCGGCTTTGCGAGGGATGGAGAGGTAGTAGCTTCAACGCGTGGAAGATACAGTGTGAGAAAGCGAGGTCAATCGGGAGACATATAGTTAGAAAGACAAAGTGAGTGTGGTCCGGCATTCATTGAACAAATATATATGCTCTGGAGAGATATTGTCCGATAGAGCTTTTTGGCAAGGGTGAGGGCTGTAAGATAGAGCATGAGAGATGATCCAGTCACAGACGTGTAGATATATTTTGTCCGTGGGAGGAAGCAAGGTCAACCGATCACATAGGGTCGCTGTGCGATCGAAAGAGTGAGACGGGTTGGAGAGAGTGACCTAGATAGACGATGTGCGTGAGAGAGTATACAATGTGAATAGGTCGAATTGGGCTCAAACATGGTGATATATCGTTTTTGTCCGAGAAAGAGCGAGGTCAATCGAGACATACGGAGAGAGAGAGAGAGATTGAGTGAGCATGGCCCACCATGAGGTCGAAAGAGTGGCGACGACTTGGATGGACTGACCTAGATAGACAATCTGCGTGAGAGAGTATAGAGTGTGTCGATCGAGGCCCGAACAGGGAGATATATCATTTGTGTGTGAAAGAAGACGAGGTTAAATGAGACTCAGATAAAGAGAGCGAGATTGAGCGAGTGTGGCCCGCCGTGTGGAAGAAAGAGTGAGATAGTCTCGAGGGAGTGACCTAGATATACAACGTGCGTGCGTGCGGACGAGAGGTTGGGGGGGGGGGCTGGATAGGCAATGCATGTATTTAGCGCGAGAGGGAGAGGGGGGAGAGAGAGAGAGCTCGGCATGGGGTGCAATGGCGGGTGTGTGAGGTAAATACATTTGGTAACAGAGTGGAAAAAGGGGTTGTGTAGTTGAGAGACTTAGAGATCGGAACATGGAGAGAAAGAATGAACGTGTGTTGGGAACCGATAGCTTCCTAAGGTGGTTAGGAGAGGAAGATTGACCAATACAGGAAGTATGTAGCGTTTGTGCGGGGGGGGGGGGGGGCTAAAAACAACATTTGAATGTACATAGTAAGAGACTTAATATCGATGTTTCAATTCGGTGTACATTGTAAGATTTGAACCGATGACCAGGCATACGGGTAATTATTTCGAATTCGTGCCATACTAAGTTTCGAAAAGTTGACATTGACTCAGTTTGTTGTGCTATTTTGTAGGGCATATGTTTGAATCCATCCAAAAGTTTTCTCACTACCATGGTGTTCATCATATGCATATGAATTTCTATTAAAAAAGTAGCGTGGATATAGTGAAATGCGAAATCCACGTTAGAATTGGAGATCGCTACGTGACACACACTCTAATTCAAATAACTAACTACGTGACACACACTCTAATTCAAATAACTAATTATGTGACACACACTCTAATCCACGTTAGCGTGGGTACCGTTTCAATTTTTTTTCAAATAACTCCTCATTAATTAATTTATAGTACTCCCTCTGTTCACTTTTATAAGACCTTGAAGACATTTCAGACAATGTGCAAAACAGTTCATTTTAAGTTGTCTGAAACGACTTACAAAAGTGAACGGATGGAGTATCTCGTTTCGAATGACTAACTATTGCAAGGAAAACACGGGCATGGTAATACATACAGATTCATTTGCAAATGAAAGAAGATTCATTTGCATTCTCAAATGTAGGCGCACCAGGCATACCAGGGACGTGTCAGGGTGGACGCTGCTTCGGTGCCTTAAAGGCAACTGCCTTTGGATCACTGACATGTGGGCCAGCCACCTGTTGGGCCCACATGTCATGGACACAAAGGCAGGTGCCTTAAGGCACCGAAGCATAGTCCTGTCAGGGTGGTCGCGTGTGTCGGACGGACGCGTAGCACCCAGCCACCCACCCCCCTCCCCCCCAAAAAAGGACGACGACAATATAAGTTCGCGCTTCCACGTTTCGGATTGAAATATCTGGCGGCCCCAATTCCAGCCCTGCAAAATCTCTCTTCTCCACCGTCCCCTTCCGCGCCCAGATTGCTCAAATCCCTAATTCGCCGCCAACCCTCGAATCGCCCCTCGTCTCGTCTCTTTCCCCACTGTTTCCCACCTCTGTGCCGGACGACGATGACGAAGACGACGGTCGCACTTCACCACCGCACCGGAGCTACCTCATCTACGCCCTCGTCCACCGCACCGGGTGGTCCACCGACAACGTCGGCCGCCGCAATCGATGTGCCTCACAGACACCGAGTTCCACCGCATCAGGTGCGCTTCACCGACGCCGTCTCCCAACTCACCGGGGCTACTTCACCGAGCACATCGTCGCACCTCCGCCCCCCGAGGCTGTTGGGGCTTCACTAACGGTCTCGTCAACCGCATCGTAGCGCTCCGCTGCCACTCAAGATCTGCATCCGTGCGTGGCCAGCCAACGCCAGCGCATAACCCTCAACGGCTTTGAAGTGACCCGAACTCTAGCTAGGCGAGCATGCCCAAACGCCGGCCCGAACTAGGTATCCACACATCACTCCCTTGTGCACTGTTCCGACGATGTTTGGATATACTTTCACTTCTCTCTTAGCTTACACGCCTATGCAACTCTGACTTTAACTCTTATTTCTTCTGGAGATATCATCTGAAACAAGCAAATCCATTTTTTAGCGAAGCATGACGGCGCTACGGGATTTGGTACACATCCTGCACACCCGTATAACCTTGTAAGTATCTGTCCTCCGGTACAACATCAAGGTCGATTCCTCTTATTTGATCAACCATTCGCCGTGTCAAAAATGCAGAGGGGGATGCAAGGAGCACAAGGCCTGCACATCCAAGCAAGTGGTAACATGGACTTGTACATGGAACATCCCAAGCGAAAGCAGAGCTACAGTGAGCCTGTACAACGAGCTAGCGTAAGTCCCTGCATTTCATTTAATTCGTACTGGCATTCGTGTATGATTTGTGTGCAGTGGCTGATCCACGAATTCAAGTTACCAGGGCGAACATTTAACTTAAAAAATACGAAGGCACTTGCACTCCGGAAATCAACATAACTTGAGAAATGTAAAGCTACATGCACTTTGAAAACTAGCTAATGATCCAAAGTAGTTCAGATTATAAATACTAAATGATGCAAGCACCAAAAAAATAAAATGCAACATGGTGTACAAGGACTACAAACATGGTCTGTACCTGCATGAATTATTCGTTCTCTGGCTGAAAATATCGAAGTGTAATTGCACGTATAACCAGTGCGCAAAAGTGCATATCAATATATCTATCCTGCACAAGTATGGCAATAGTTTCAAACAACAGATTATAAAAGGAGTTATGCTATGTTGTCATGATACGGGGACTTTCTGGTAGATGACCTCGACGTTTCCTCAAGCTATGAAAATTCACTATAATTTGCTTGTCATCAACGCCTGCAAATCTCTCTCTCTCTCAACATAGTAGATCATCATTAGACACTAAATCCTTCAATGAGCTTGCAAAATGCTTGCATTAGATCCCTCATTAGACACTATATGTTCATCACCAGGAGCATGTAAAATGTTTGCATCAAATCCTTCATTAGCAGTCTGTTCATTAGACACTTCAGGCTCAAGAACAACATGAGCTTGTATGTTTGCACCGGAAACTTGATTAGATACATCAGATTCAGTCAGTTCAGTATTGATTGGGGGAGTTATAAAATAAGTAGAAATTGGTTTCATTTTCTCATAGATTCCCTACATACAAGCAGTTTTACAACACCGTCAGGTTTAACTATTGGCCAGAAATTGAAGAGTTGAATTAGATATAATCAGGGATGTGATGTAGCTGCTCGTTGCGCATGCTACTCTTGCAAGCTGCGACTGTCTGTTTGCGCAAGCTCGATGCCATGCCCGTGCTGCCGCCGCTGCCTCCCACGCAGGCTACACCCAGGGTTGGATCTTCATCTTCTTGTCCTTCCGTTCGCTTGAAGACTAGCGACCGCCCTCCAAGGAGGGCAGGAGGAAGTGTTGTGTCGGTCTGTCCAGCGGCGGCTAGGTTAGGAGCAAACCAGACTGGAGGCTGGAGCGAATGAATTGGGATTTTTCCTGCTGTCGATCGATATGGGAGGCGCTCATTTGGGCCGCGAGCCTGCTATAGGGCCTGCCTTGCACTTATGTTATTGGCCCATCCAAATTGAAACATTTTTCTTCATTTTTTACATTGCCTGCTCGTGCGTTGGGACGAACAAAACTAGCATGGGCCAACCTGGACGACCAAACTAGGTGCACACTTTCCAGCCACCTGAGGCGGTCGCCCATACCAGCCCCTATGGTGGCGTCGCCCCTTTTTGCGTGTATGATTGGATAGTGAAAAATATTCCAGTGGCGCTTTTGATTTACCCATAGAATGGTTGAATTGCTTGTTTCTATGAACTGAGTTCGCCAATAATGTGAAGGATGCCAGTCTTTTCATCCTGTTGTAGATTGCTTAGATCTCGATATGCCAAAAGTAATCACATGAAATATACAATAAAAGCTAGCGTGATGTCTTTGGCTACAACTAGTCTGACTACACGTCCTCATATAACATATCAAGGACGCACCATCTTACCAGATTAACCATTCGACTTACCCATGCAGTGTGGGAAAAAAGAAGTATTGGGACTGCGTATCCAAGCAATTGATGCCATGGACACCTTCGTACAACATTGTAAGCAAAAAAGAAGTTGCAGTGTGCCTGTACAAAGAACTAGCGTAAGTTCAGTTACGTGCTTCTTGGAATTTTAGTTAGCCACTTAGTGCAAAATTGTTCAATTACGTTGCTTGGCTTAATTTAGTTTGCTACTGATTACATAATGGCACAGCTTGTTAATCATGTTGTAGACTGCGCCTATCTATGTGTTTGATACTTAATCTTAAGAATTACCTGTTTGCCTTAACTTAAATATCTACTTGTTTGTTTAACTGGTTTGCTGCTGCAACAGCGGGTTACAATGATGTTAATAAATACTTTTCAGCATCCAATTGAAACTCTTTAATTCCTTGTTTGTTTAACTGGTTTGCTGTTATAACTCCCAGTTGAGATGTTTTGCTAACTTCAACTTTTCTGAATCCAATCAGAACTTTAATGGCAAAACAAGTTAGCCCAAGATCAAAGAGCGAGGTCCCCATGGACGTTGCATCATCCCATAGTAGTGGCACCGGCCCAATCGTGCATTATGAATTGCCAACTGCTGATACTCTAGAGGCTAAACTAGTGGTAGAAAGAGATTCTGCTTCTGCACTTAGAGATGAAGTTGACATGTTGAGGAAGCAAACAGCACAATCACAAGCAGTACTCAAGACAACCATTAAATATTTGGTGGATTTCAAAATGAAGCAAGCTGAGACTGACCAGATTGTTAAGGTCCTGAAGGAAAAAAGGAAATTAAATTCCTACTTGGTAAATCATAGGTGAAATGTTCTTTGCATAGTTGAATAACCTTTGTGTTGTCTGTTCATGTAATCAATCAAACCATTTGTTTTAGAGATCATGTAATATTTTTTTGTTTTTGGTTTGTAATTTTATTTGAGCACAAGTCTGTATCAATTGATAAGACTCGGAGACATTTCATTTGGATTGCTGTGCCAGACCTACAAATATGCCAATCGGGCTGAATGTGCATTCAGCAATAGTAGTACTATAGATGGACCATAAGTGGCACGCATTGGAAAGGGCCAAGATGCTGGCTAAAAAAAGGATGTTGTTGTAGCCAAAAAAAAGTACAGCGGCCTGGCTTATGTATGTTAGTTGATATTATTGATCCATATACTCTATAAGTGTTTATATGTCTGTTAGTTTTGTACATTCTTGGTTGATTGACTCGGTATTTGAATCCTGATACATCGCTTGTGTACATATCTAAATGGGAGTACACATTATGCTGCGTGTGACATTTGAGTTGGACATGAAGTGTTCCAAATATTCGAATTCACCTTAAACTGGATTCTAGTTTCTGAATTTGACTATCGGCATTTGTAAACCATATTCATATATGACAGTGGAATACATCTTTGTCGTCCTTCTGAAGATATATAAAAACACATAGAATGATTTATAAAGATTCATATAGGAATACAAAATGGATTCAAATTTAGTTGCCAGGGTAAACGTGGATGCTTATTGTCCCAAAATTCGAAAGAAGCAGCAAAATGTCCATTCCAACGTCGGCTGCCCGAAGCCAAGTGTTTGGCAGATGGAAATTACTCTCTATCCATTACACGGACAATCCATCGGCCCAATTTCCACTGCTCTAAATAGGGGTAGGTTAGTAACTTCTATTAGACGTGACACGGCCGCCTCTCAGCCCATTCTGACACGGTGGGCGTCAAACATGGGCGGCAAAACTCATTTGATTCAAGCTCGTCCGAAAGACCTCTGTTTCTCCCTCCATTCCACATTCATACACGGTGGGCGGCAAAACAAACTCGACTCGGCCGAAATCGATGTAGGCAAATATTTTCAATAGGGGCAGGTTTGTAACTTCACTCAGACGTGACACAACCGCCCTACCTGTCAGCCCCGTTCATACACCGTGGGCGCCAACCATGGGCGCCAACCACCCTCTCCTCGCCCGAAATCGCTCTGGGCAAATATTGGCGAGATGCAAGATTACCGTCCTATCGCCAACCGACAAGACGTCCAAATTTTAAACGGGGGCTAAGTTCGTAACTTTCCCATATTTCAGACAGGCGCATCCCAAAAACATGGTTCCCCGTACCTCTTCCTCCATTTTCCCATTCATACACTGTCCGCGCTAGAACACCCCATCCCCACACCAGCCTCCGTCCGCCACCCCATCCATCGCCGCCGTCCTCCACCACATCCATTGCCACCGTCCTCCACCATGCCGGAGCGCCTACCAAGACCGCGTCGTCCACTGCTAGAGATGGACGTTTCTCATCCACGGCGACGGACCATTAGCCTTGCATCGCGTCCTCTCGCTTCATCGGTGCCGTCCTCCTCTTTGCCAGGGCCGCTCACACGACCTTCTCTTCCACCGCAATGGGACTTATCCCCCGATGCACCCGTCTACCGTCGCAGATCTGCTTCAACGCCACCGACAACCATCGCACCCCTGATGCCTACACGGCGCCGCAAGAGAGGTGGTACTTCATATCTCCTCAACTTTTTGATCTCAACCAGAAAATAGATCTTAACTTGGTTACTCTACTTTCTTTTCAGCTCTTAGAATTTAGTTTCTTAGTTCAAAGCAAACCATGGATGCTAAATATCATTTCTCCGGTTTGCAGCTTCAAATCTGCCATGGCACAGCCATAATACGGTTTAATTGATCATGCTTAGGGTTTAATTGATCATGTTGGTTCCGTGGTGGTTTCTTTAATAGAAATCAGAGCGGAAACCCTCGTTTGTTAAAAAAAATATGCTTAGAGTTTCCGCCTTTTATGATCACTATACGATCAGAATACGTTCTTCGTGTCATAATAACACTGCTCCACCCATCAAGCTAAACAAGCTTAGTTGTTCAAATACGAATCTGATATTATTAAAACAGAGTTGTTTAATTGGTCAGCTAAATGTTCCTAAATTAGTTTCGAAAATGCATGTTCGCCGCTCGGGTGTGTATCTCTACAGGGTGCCCACGGTGGGCCGGCCCACCCTGGGATTTTGGGTCGTCCTAGGCCCCGATTCCCCTCTGTTCTGCTACGTGCTTCCGATCTCTACTCGCCCCCAGCCGCCTGCCTCGCCGGCGACTTGCCGTCCCCGGACGGCATGACTCTAGGAGGAGACGTCGGACTAACAGGAGGCCAGGAGCCGCTCGCCCAACAGCGTCACCGCTGCCCGGGCGCGCCGCCGTGACTACCTTCCCAGTCCGTTCAGGGCTCAGGCGTGCAGCACCCACCGAAGCCAACCCGATTTATCCTAAGATACGTCCTCAACACTCAGCAGCCACTCCTCATCACCCATTTTCTAATTGATTCATTACTCATTAGGCAGGACTGTCATTAGGGTTTGTTGTGTGCTTAGTGCTACCTACACTTAATGGTTCAGATGTATTTCGGTAATCTTTAGTACCTCTAAAGTTCACAGGGTTTTCAAAATTCCGGCCCTCGGAACAGAAACTAGTCATTTTGGATTGTTGGTCGTAGTGACATTGACCCAGATTACTACTGCAAGCCAGGTTTGTTGACAATTTTACTTGTCTTTCTTACTCAATCGATATAATATCCAATTATTCACGTCGATTAGTTGCAAACAATAAGTGCTAGACAAACTTCTTCATTCAGATTTTGGACGGTCTCTTACTGCAGTTACAATTCTGCATACTTGCCCTATCTTATTAACCCATCAAGGTACTTGCTCTAACTTTCCAAGGATACATTGCTCACACATATCTTGCAACTGATGCTTTGCATTGCTTCTACTTTGTTGAACTGCCATTAGCTTAGTTTACACATCGTGTATGTGAATACGCCCTGCCTATCCATTTTCAGTACATATTCCATCTATCATCATACCATATTTATCCATTCAAATGCTGTTCTTATGTATCAGACGTTCAAAAGGAAGACGGCGATTGCTCATCGTGGAGGAGCACAAGCAAAGTATTTGGAAAAGGTAGTGGCACCTGATAAATCAAATAGCCCATTAGGTGTAGTTGCAATATCACCTGACCCACAAAATACCCCAACTCTAGCAGAATCTAGCCCTACTACACTGGTCATTTCTCATGCCCCAACTCAGCAGACCCCAACTGCAGCAAACAGTATGATTATGCCAGTTGACATAGCAACAGCTGTACGACGCAAAACCCCCATTCCAGCAAAGAGTACACCAAATCCAGTTGCCAAATCCCTTTTCGAACCAGAGAGAGCCCCAATTGTAGCAAATAGGACCCCTATTCCATTTCTTCCCAGTTTAGAAGACGAAGCTTATGTTGTTGTCAGGAACTTTGTGCACATCTTTCCTTCATGGAAAGATTATACCGCAGACATAGAACAATTTCCAGTCTTCCTCCACAACTTACGCATAAGTAATGTACTAATGTTATTCATGGTCATTACTGCATATGTTTCTGCTGACAGAAGACACAAGATTTCATTCTTTTAAATAGGCGAGGAGCAAACTGGATTGTTATGACGAGCAAGGGTTGGTTGCGCTTTTCAAGCACTCGTTGATGAAGTATCGTTCCTACCTGAGGCAAGCGCACTTCGATGGCAAGCCTCTGAACGAAATTTCTATAAAGTCTCCGGTGCTACATTTATCCGACGGTGACTCGAATAATCTTGTTACACATTGGTCTCGGGTGCAGCGTAAGGTACTGTCTATGATATCACATCACAATTTGAACTACATTTCTGCATTTGTCTTAATGTTTCACTTGTACGAAAACTATTAGCAGAAGAACACTCGTTCTCAAGGGACCACAGAAGCTCGCAACTATACTACACACTGCTTTGCTCTTGTGAGTACCTCTTGTCGTGTATGACCATACTTACTTTCATAGCTGTTTGATTATTTAGCATCACTGCACATGTTAGCCTCGTAATCGTCCATTTGGTGGACATTATAAGATCCGTATGGACTCTTACATAAATTTAGAATCAACCCAATGCTTTTGAAGAGGTTTAGCTCTGCAGTCCTCTTGTAAGGACTGAACATGGTCTATCACTTTACTTACATTAACAGCTACTCCCTCCGTCCCATAATATAAGAACGTTTTGTACAGTACACCAGTGTTCAAAACACTCTTGTATTATGGGAAGAGGGATTGGTTCATTTTGTAGCATTCTGCATCTTATCTCCCTCGCCCACCATTTACTAAAAAAGATCAGATCTATATTTAATCTTACCAACAAGTAGAATACACAGACAATTCCAGTGCAGAAGGTTAGCCCATTGCTCTTGTCAGTACATTTTTTCATGTAACGCTTGTACTTCCAGGGATTGGTAGTTGATTATATAGCATCAATCTGCATCTTATCTTCATTATCCTCTATCCCTTCCAGTATTATCATATCTATAATTACCCTCTACAAAATGTAGAGTACAAGCAATGCTTATGAAGAAGATTCTATGCTAAAATTCTTGAGTTATCCTTCCCTTGACATGGAGAAGGGCATTATAAAGCCGGTGTTAACTGTTAATGTAAGTCAGTCCTTCTAAAGCCTTTATCCTCAACTGCTGTTTAATTTGCTCATACTCCCTGTCGTTTACTGCTGTTTAGTTTGCTGTTTCTACCAAAATGCATGTTCGTAAGAACCGTAAGTTCTAAGTTTTACTTGTAAAACCAAATTCCTTATTCATACCATGGACATTACTTAATACTCCCTATATGTATGCTTGTTTTTGTGGATCTATAATCCAGTGTGTGGTGAAGCAGCCCACGTTTGCACCTTGTCATCTCCTGTTTTATCTTACTGATGTGGCTGATGATATGAACAACATGTCACGCACATTATCCAAAATAGATACAATGATTTTCTTTGCCCTTCATCTATGCTTGTTATGTTGACATGGTAATCCAGTAGTGTGGTGAAGCTCCCCGCATTATGAATAATGCCAAATTATGCTATTGATATTTTGAACTTACTCTTTATTTTCTAATTTGAAATTGGATAGAATTGACAGAACAGTTATCATCTTTGTTTATACATGTGCAAAACCTGTCATCTCTCTGCTTTTGTTTCAGGGTGATATGCCTCATGGCATGCACAAGTCTGCTGAAGGCTGTGAGACAAACCCAACATGTATTTCAGCAAAGAAGGCAAAACATCTTGAAGATAGCGAGACAACCCCAAAGTCTTGTCTTGATGCAGTGTTCAAGTTACTTGAGACTAATAGTCAGACAAGCTCACAGAATTCGTTGTCTGAATCAGTTCGACTTCTTTAGTCCCAAGTTCTAGCAGAAAGGCATTCTGCAACTCAACTTCGACTTGAAGTCCTATCTCTAAGAAAGATTGCGGAGAACACCAATGAGAACCTCATTGCTAAACAGCTACACCTGGAAGCTATGACCGACATGCTAGGCCGGTCTCACAGCCTTGCTCAGCAGCTTGCGCATCAGTTCCCCTGCAAGGCTAACCTTTCTTGAACTGTCTTGGAAGTGGTCTCGGTTCAGTATTATTTTGTTACGCTGCAATGGTGCCCAGTTTTTGTAATCTGCTTCTTCGTTGCGCTTTATGATCACTGGTGGCGAACTTTGATGCCCAGTGGATGTAATATGTGTAATAGCCATGATAGCCTAGCATAAGTTGCTTGCTTATTTATTTCCTTGTTGTCTTGTTTGCTTGTAGTCAGTGAAGTTCTTTTTCCATGGTTTGCTAGTGGCTGCAATAACCTATTTTTTAAAACTAGGCCACAATAACCATGGGCTAATATTTACTGTAGTGACACTGGGCCTCCTACGGGCCGTAGAAACAGTGGGCCTTCTACGGGCCAAAGAAACAGTAGGCCTTCTACGGGCCGTAGTAACAATGGGCCTTCTGCGGGCCGTAGAAACAATGGGCCTTCTACGGGCCGTATCATCAATGGGCCTTATACGGGCCGTATGATCGATTGGCCAAACATGGGCCAATAACAGGCCGCATTATGGCCGTAAACGGGCTAGAGTTGGAATCGTCCGTTCATGGGCCGACCATAACGGGCCATCGTTAATAGGCCGTATTTGATGACGCTATGAAAACGGCCCAACGTATTAACGGACCACAAACGGGCCGATTGTAACCACGGGCTGAATTTCGCCCACAAGCAGAAAATGACAGTAACGGGCCGTAAGTAAACGAATGCTGGAAATGAGCCCAAGAATAAATGGGCTCTGAGAAGGCCGAAAGATAACATGGGCTGGAAACGGCCCAACGGAATAATGGGCCGTTAATGGGTATAAAGTGATACACTATTCATTACGGGCCAGTTTCACCACGGGCCGTTAATGGGTGTAAAGTGATACACTATTCATTACGGGCCAGTTTCACCATGGGCCGTTAATAGGCCAAGAGTTACATAGGGCCTCATATGGGCCGAAAGAAGTCATGGGCCATACATGGGCCCGAAGTGAAAAAGGGCTGGAATCATATTGGATGGCCCAGATGATGCTACTGGGCCTAATTCGGATAGGGCATAACGGGCCTTGGGTTAGCGGGCTGTAAATGGGCTATATGCGAACAGGCCGTTAACAGGCTTTCCATGGGCTGGCCCGCCACCTTTTGACCAAGTCAAACGGGCCGGCCTTTTCACAGGAATGGGCCTCTGTTGGGCCGTGCCACGTGTCAAAAAATCATAGGCGCCTTCTGTCCGATGAGTGGATGACATCTGTCCCAACGATGAGCCGACACGTGTTTCCTCCAGCCAATGATGTTTTTACACGTGGAAAATCCCCATTGGTTGGGGCTGTTAACGGGTTATCGGATCCAAAACCCGACCCGATAGCTTAACGGCGTTCCGTTACGGTGGATGCCACGTGTCGGTCACCCTTGACGAAAGCACTTATGTGACGCGCGATTTATCGTCAAGGAAGTGGACACTTCCATGATGATAATTTTGGTAATGTCATGGAACACTTCTACGACAGCACAGGTATGACTATCTTGATTCTGTCATAAATTTGTCATGGATGTACATGCATGACAAAAAAGGGGACCTATTGTGACAAACACGTATCATCACGGAAGTGTAATTTTTTGTAGTAATGGTAGGCGCAAAGGCAGCCCCCCTCCATGCATTTCAGATTGTAATCGAGAGGAAGATATCTGTTCTGAGGGGGATTCAGAAGGAGAAGACAACTCCTATTTACCCCCTGAGGTCTTCGCTCTAACTTGGCATGCTGATGTTGGTTATATCATGCATATGGTGTCTTGCATTGCTTACTTTATACATCAAATATGTCATCTGCTTAGTTTAGACATCCTTTGTGCGAATGCCATTTGTTTAGTTTATTCATCGTTTATGTGAATTATGCAACGCCATCTTGTTTATCCAGGCATTATATATGTGAATTTTGCAATGCCATCCTGCTTAGCCAGTCATCTTATCTGTAAATTATATCAGGCCATCCTTTTTTTTCGTTACATATTACATTTGTCAACAATGTTAGTACATTCAACAATTTTGCAATGCCATCATGCTTAGCCAGTCATCTTATATGTAATGCCATGCTATTTATCCAATCATCATGTATGTGAATTATACCATGCTATCATTTTTTTGTATTACGTGTTCCATTTGTCGACAACGTTTGTATATTCAACTACTCTTCCTGTGCATCAGCCATTTGAAGCGGTGATGGAAGTATCTGGAGCGAAAACAAGGTATTCAGAGTAGACAATGCTACCTGCTGAAGCAGACATCTTGCTGGTTACAGAGAGCTCCTCAGAGGAGGATTCAGAGACTAATGACCAGTCCTATTTCCCCCCTGAGGTCTATGCTCAAACTTGGCAGGGTTATATTACCCATGTCATGCATGTTGTCTTGCATTGCTTAGTTTTTACATCATATATGGATTGCCATCCGCTTACTTGCTTACTATATAAATCATATATTTGAATTATATCATGCCATCATGTTTACATAGTACATACACATCATCTATCTGAATTATGGCATGGCAACCCATTTAATAAAGACATCATATAGTTATATCATCTCATCCTGTTTAGTGTTTACTGTCTTCATATTTTGAATTATGGCATTCTATCCGTGAATGTATGTGAATTATGGCATGCCAACCTATTTAATAAACACATTATATAGTTATGTCATGTCATCCTGTTTACATAGTCTCATATTTTGAACTATGTCTTTCCATCTTTTTTAGTTAGCCATCATAATGTGAAATTGTGTCATGCTATCCTGTTTAGATAGCCATCGTATATGTGAAATTGTGTCATGCTATCCTGTTTGGTTAGACAACATAAATATGAATTATTTCATGCCCTCTTCTATTCCCCACTATCCATTGCACCTGTCTATCATACAATGTCTATACTTTCAATTACTTTTCTTGTTTATCAGCCATTTGAATTGGAGAGCGTGATGGCAGTATCTAAGGGAGTAACAACACGGTCTTCAGAAAAGATAGTGCTACGAGTTGATGCAGATAGAACCACGATTGTACTTGCCCAAGGACCAGATCCACCACACATAACCCAGACTCTCGCAGATTGTAGCCCTACCCAGTTGGACAGAGAACCAGCTACACCCCTTCTAACCCCAACCCCGGCAGATAGTAACCCAATTCCAGTTGACACAGCACCGTCTGCACCACAGAGCACCCAAACACGAGCAGTTAGTAAGGGAACTGCAGTGCCCAAAGCATGAGGACCACCACTCCGAATCCCAACTCAATGCTTAAAGGAGAAGAAGATTTGTTCTCAGGTCAGGTTCTGTAGCTATGGTTCATACTCCTTTGCTCTTGCATTACTGTATTTACTCATACCAACTATTTTCAAATTTGAAGGATGGAATTGAAACTCCAATGGCGCAACAGGTATGTTTTAAACCTGTTTCTTTAACTGGTTTGTTGTTGTAACCTGCTCTATGTTGATTTCAGTTTCAATTGAATAAACAGTTATGTTCTCATGTCATGCAGATTACAAGTGTTGTTATTGCTCTATAGTTACCCACACTTATATTCTGTCTATTCTGCTTTGTCTTGAACAAATATTATTTGAACTGTGTCTCTATCTTGATTTGGCAACAAAAACTAGAATGATATAGACCATAAAGTGACCATGGTACATAGATATATGTTTGTTTCATGATGTTATCCTGTCCACTTTACTACTGAACTCATTTACCAAAATGAGTTTCATATACAACATGGTAAACATGTGATGTGTCTGCTTGTTTCTCTTTTAGAATGCGGACAAAATATTGGAGAACAGTACCGCGTTATCCAATGGTAAAGGAAGTAATGCAGATAAGGTTCAAGATTGTGAGACATCCCTCTTAGTCTCCAAGAAAGCTGATAAAAACTATCTTGACGACAGTGAGGGAACCCAAAAGTCCTGTCTTGATGTAGTGTTCGAGTTACTGGCCACTACTGCTGGCACTAGCTCTTCGAACTCACTGCCTGAATCAGTTTATCTTCTTGAGTCTCAACTTCAGGTTGAAAGACATCGATCAGATGTGCTGCGACAGGAAGCTGAAGGACTGAGGAAGTCCCTGCAGAATTCAGATACATATTTTCTGGTGCAACAGCAAGCGCTGGTGGATTTAAGCGCCAAACAAGACAAAAGTTAATAAGCTTGCTAAGCATCTTGCCAGCACTATGGGTACCCAGGATATTGTTTCTTGAGATCTTCTGAAGTGGTTTCAGTTCTGGATTTGTTTTGCTACGGCGTTTATTTGCGCTGCTCGCCAACTTTGATAACCAGTGTATATGATATGCTGCTTTGTTCCCTATATTTGCACTGGTGGCGAACTTAGATGCCCAGTGGATGTAATATGTGTAATAGCCGTGATAGCCTAGCGTTAGTTGCTTCCTTATTTATTTCCTCGTTGTCTTGTTTATTTGTTTGCTTTTAGTCATTGCAGTTCTTTTTCCGCGGTTAGCTAGTGGATGCAATAACCTATTTTTTAAAACTAGGCCACAATAACCAAGGGCTAATATTTACTATAGTGACACTGGGCCTTCTACTGGCCGTAGAAACAGTGGGCCTTCTACGGGCCGTAGAAACAATGGGCCTCCTGCGGGCCCTATCATCAATGGGCCTTATACGGGCCATATGATCGATTGGCCAAACTTGGGCCAAACAGACCGCATTATGGCCGTAAACGGTCTAGAGTTCGAATCGTCCGTTCATGGGCCGACCATAACGGGCCATCATTAATAGGCCGTATTTGGTGATGCTATTAAAATGGCCCAACAGACTAACGGTCCACAAAGGGCTGACTGTAACAACGGGCTGAATTTGGCCCACAAGCAGAAAATGACAGTAACAGGCCGTAAGTAACCGAATGCTGCAAATGAGCCCAAGAATAAATGGGCCCTCAGAAGGCCGAAAGTTAACTTGGGATGGAACGGCCCAACGGAATAATGGGCCGTTAATGGGTATAAAGTGATACACTGTTCATTACAGGCCAGTTTCAGCACGGGCCGTTAATGGGTGTAAAGTAATACACTGTTCATTACGGGCCAGTTTCAGCACGGGCCGCTAATGGGCCAAGAGTTACAAAGGGCCTCATATGGGCCGAAAGACGTCATGGGCTATACATGGGCCAGAAGTGAAAACGGGCTGGAATCATATTGGATGGCCCAGATGACGCTACTGGGCCTAGTTCGGATAGGGCGTAACGGGCCTTGGGTTAGCGGGCTGTAAATGGGCTATATGCGAACAGGCCGTTAACAGGCTTTCCATGGGCTGGCCCACCAGCTTTTGACCAAGTCAAACGGGCCGGCCTTTTCACAGGAATGGGCCACTGTTGGGCCGTGCCACGTGTCGAAGTATTATATGCGCCTTCTGTCCAGTGAGTGGATGACATTTGTCCCAATGATGAGCCGACACGTGTTTCCTCTAGCCAATGATGATTTTACACGTGGAAAATCCCCATTGGTCGGGGCTGTTAACGGGTTATCGGATCCAAAACCCGACCCGATAGCTTAACGGTGTTCCGTTACGGTGGATGCCACGTGTGGGTCACCCTTGACGAAAGCACTTATGTGACGCGCGATTTATCGTCATGGAAGTGGACACTTCCGTGATGATAATTTTGGTAATGTCATGGAACACTTCTACGACAGCACAGGTATGACTATCTTGATTCTGTCATAAATTTGTCATGGATGTACATGCATGACAAAAAATGCGACCTACTATGACAAACATGTATTATCACGGAAGTGTATTTTTTTTGTAGTGGGTGCACCTGTCACGCACACATCCGCACAGTACAATGGGCTCTACGAGGCTCCCCCTCTCAAAAATATCTGCCCGCTTCGAGGGTTTTTCTGTTTCATAACACACGCTTGTTATCTCCGGACCGTGTGCGATGTTTCTTGTTCCCAATCCCGCCTGGATCGAAAATATATGCGCGCCTCGAGGGTTTTTCTTTTTCATAACACACGGTTGTTATCTCCGGACCGTGTGCGATGCACTATCTTCAAAATTTTCAATAGCCCGGCATTTCACTCCCACGTTTGACTCCCGCGTAGTAAAATTTTCAGTACCCGCGTCATTTCCTCAAACACCCCGCCCCTCCTCCACACACACACACACACGAAAACCTCCTCGAGCGCGCGCGTGCACACACACACACACTCTCCCTCGTTCAAAACCCTAGCAAAGTCCCCGCCGCCGCAGCCGCCGCAAGGCCTCCATTGTCAACATCTGCCGGTTTGCCCGTGCAGCTTACCCACTTATCTCCATACCAAGGCCGCCCTGACTTTCTTAGATGACGCCTGCCAAACGCCCCTTTCCCACAAATCCCCATCCCCATCCCCCACTCCAGAGCGTCGCAGCCTAAGCCCGGCTACACTTCCCGTGGAGCTCAAGGAGCGACTGGCTCAAAAGAGGTATATAGCGGTCTCTTCGCCCGACGTCGCCGAGGAAGCTGATGACCATTACTGGCGGCAAACACTCAAGCAGCGGGCTAGAGTATGCGGGCATGTCTCGTCCGCCGGCTACGACATCGAGGTCATCAACAACGACGCCCTGAGGCGGGTTGTGTCACAGGTTAAGTGGCCCACCCCCAACCCCTCGGGTTCAACTGCCATTGATCTCATCCATGGCCCCGCAGCTGATATCCTCTGGCTCGCTGTCAACAATTTGCCATTCTACATCACCATCAAGCCCCTTTTCTCATTTCTGAAGGGCACATTCTGCGACACTGGCTTGGGATCCACAGCTTCCAAGTCAAACCTCATCGACAGCGACCACGAGGAGGGCACCCTCTCCGGCTCTTCCAAGGGGAAAGAGCCCATCTGCTCTTCCAAGGGGAAAGCGCCCGTCTGCGACATCAGGGAGGGCACCCTACAGCCGTGCTCTTCCAAGGGGAAGGAGCCCATCTGCGACAACATGGAGCGCATCCAGAGTCCGTGCTCTTCCCACGGGAACGAGCCCATCTATGACAAGTGAGGAAACCCATGATTTGTTTATTTCAGTTGTTCACAATGTGATGCTCTATATGTGCAATTATTTACTGTGCAGTACGTTTCATCAATCCATTTTTAAACATACCGATAGGAATGCATATATTTGCTTGCTGTTAAGCCTGTTATAGCTAGCATATGCCTCTTTTAAAGTTTTGTGATTGTTCGGTTGTTTGTAGTTAGCATATGTTCAGTTTCAAATGCTATCTTTGGTTGTTCGTAGTATGCCTTGTTTATTCCAGTTATTCACAACGTGATGTTCTATATGTGCAAGTATGAACTGTGCAGTTCAATTTTATCAGTACTAGTTTCAAAAATACCACTATGAACGACTACATTTGGTTGCTGCATCTTGTAGTTAACACGCCTTTCCATTTTTATTTAACCATAACCAGTGTACTTAGACTGGCACAATACCAGTTTGAATGACCATGTTTGCTTGTTGTTAAATGTTAGGCCGGTTGCAGTTAGCACACCTTTCCACTTGTTTTGCTTTACTAGCATGCTTAAACATGCACACTGAAGCTATCTTTTGTTGATTATTTTGTCTGCCATGTGTAATTTTGGTTGATGTTTAGCCTGTTGTGCTTAACATGCTTCTTGATGTACCTACACAGGACAATTTTGGGAACGACTGATGTTTTCCATCGAGGTTAGTTTCATCCCATGGCTTATATCTGCTCACTGTTCAGGATATCCGTAGCTGGTACCATATAGGCTGGCGACTGATAAGGGACTAATCGGTGAATCGGACTTTTAACTGAATATATCTGCAACCCATTTTTCCTTAGGTTAACTAAGGCCATATGTAATATATCTGAGGCTACATAGCAACATGCACTATACTTAATGTCTAAATATGCAATCCTAGGCTACATAGCAACAAGGTAGAGTGTTACATTAATGTTCTAATGATGTCTAGATATACGTAGAAGAGCAGCAGCAGCAGCAACAGCGACAACACAGCCCTATTTGGATACTCAACTTAGCTAGAGGTTAGAGTTAGTTTCTAGCTCATTACTAACCCTGAACTAACTCCATCCAAAGAGTTGTTTGGGTGGCATGGTTAGATTGACAATAAATGCACTAGGCGAACTAGCTCCAATTAGCACCTCTTGGGTTGGATACTAGTTTTTTTGGGTGGGTTATAGATGCAACTAGCTCAAACTAGCCCTCATGTTTAGATATACTTTAGGGCTATTTGAGCCCGAACTAGATCAAACTAACTGTAACCAATGGATACAACAACAAATAATTTGTAAGAATGAACTAAACTCCTTCCGGCCCATAATATAATATGTTAATTCATCTAATATGTGAGTATATTGGATGTTATAAGATACTCCCTCCGTTCCTAAATATTTGTCTTTTTAGAGATTTCAAATGGACTACCACATATGGATGTATATAGACATATTATAAAAGAGTGTTGTACTACATCATTGTGCAATTGCTGTTTAGCTTCTAATATTAACTTGGTGCTTTTTGGTACATATGTCATTGGTAAAGATCCGCGTTTCGATCCTTTCTGTGTATGGGGCAATGAGATATCGATGAACCAACATCAAGTGAGGAAGCTGATAAAGATTGTTAGTAAAATGGGTCCAAAGATGGCAATTAAACTATTTTTTTACACTTTATCCAAGACAACAACGAACTGCAGGATGGTAAGTAAGAACTCTGCAGCCTTCTTTTTACTGCCCACATTGAGTTGTGTTAGATGACAATGTATGAAATCTTATTCCTTTGCAGTGGTTGCCAAAGCAGTTTACTCAAGATTACCTCTCAAACTACATGATTGGTGGGCATGCAAAGGTTAAAGTATTTCTACCAGAACACGATGATTATCTAGATGTTTTCATGAAGACCGTGAAGGATGGGCGGTCGGCCATCACAAGGGGTTGGACTAGAGTCGTGCGTGCCTTCTGCATGGAGGAGGGCACAATATGGGCATTCCGCTTCACCTTGTTCAGCAACCAGAATATATTTCGCCTCTTTCTTTACCGTCTTTAATAGTATAAGTATACAACTGTGGTTCATCATTCTTTATTTGGTTCTTATGTAATTCTTGAACATATGTACCTATGAATCGAATAATGCATTGGTTGTTTGAACCTGGTGGATATGAATAAAGCTGTAGCATACATTCAAATTCAAATCCAAATCTGTTGGGGATATTACTACTGGGCGTAAACCGGCCAGGAAAGGCCGGGTTATCCATATGAAGAGTTATTATACTTGAAGCCCATGAAGACAGAGATGATGGCGCTTCAAGAAGGTCCAGGGCCCAAAGGCGGATTAAGGCCTGTAGTCATAAACCGGCCTTTATATGTAAGCTTGTATTACAAGGCAGAAATAAGTAGAGACTGGGTCGGACACGTTTATGAGCCGGCCTTGGAACCCTGTAAACCGGCGGGCGTCAACCCATATATATAAGGAGACGACCCTGCGGCGGTTTAAGGACAGACAACAACTCGAGACTCAGGCAAAGCGTATTCGCTCCCTGGTCATCGAAATCCAAGCAATCCCACAACAACTGGATCGTAGTCTTTTACCTTCACCGCAAGGGGCCGAACCAGTATAAACTCTCAGCGTCCCTTGTCCGTTTTAACCACTTTAAGCTAACCCGTCGCGATGGCTCCACGACTAAGTCCTTTCTCTAGGAAATCTGCCATGACGAAACCACGACAGTTGGCGCCCACCATGGGGCTATCGCACGATGGTTTTGAGTTCTTAAAGGGCAGCTTCGAAGGTCTCAAGGGTTACGCTGTGGGCCGGATGACCAAGAGTCGTCGCGGCAAGCTCTACATCGACGACGCAGGCTAGGGCCGCGAGGCCGGCTCAATTGAGTACGGGTACCGGGTCCCCTTCGGCGGCATCCACGTCTTCATTGGCAAGATCGGCGAACCAGGCCCTGAGCC
Organism: Aegilops tauschii subsp. strangulata; assembly: GCF_002575655.3. Classification (NCBI taxonomy): domain Eukaryota; kingdom Viridiplantae; phylum Streptophyta; class Magnoliopsida; order Poales; family Poaceae; genus Aegilops; species Aegilops tauschii. The sequence goes on from NC_053041.3 coordinate 304,197,536, forward strand.
AGACATCTGCACTAACATCATCGAGACGGCTCAGCGTGCGAGATCTGCCTGGGTTAAGCCTATCATGAAGCGTGCCTTTGTGGGAGTCATCGACGGAGTGGAATCTGAGGATAGATCGGAATCTGGTGGTGAAACCGTTGTTTATTCCGGCAACGAGTCATCAACCGGAGAGACCGAGTCATTGTACCAGTTGCATGATGGCCGGATTGGGGGTTATTCCAATGGCGACAGTATTCCGGACCCCTTCGATCTGCCAAACCGGGTTGCGATCTTCATGGCCGGTATGCAGCCAGCGCTCCACTCTTCGACCGCGGTGGCGATGATTTCTGGATCAGCAGCAGCGACCGCGGCCGGGGCAGGAGGCCCCGTGCGACCACCGACTCAGGTTTTATCTGATTTATTTGATGCTTTGGCAACACTGATGGCGGAGGTTAGTCTGGCGAATCAAGATGGCGAAGGTGAAGGATCGGATAACTTAGGCCAAGACCGACCTGGCAGCTGAGGACACCAGGATGGCCGCGGAAAGGGCCGTGTTAGATGCGCAGGTTTACCGGCTTATGCTGGATTAGAGCGCGTCAAATGATGTCATGAGAAGAAGATATTGATCTCACCTGCCGCTGGTTTATGAGGCCAAGAACCTCTTTGACACCCCAGGAGCGGGGACCAGTAATCCGCCAGTGAAAAACCGGACGGAGACACCTGGAACAAGGGCGCTGGTTCAGCCACGTCGGACTGATGCGCCTCGTCAGAACAACGTTTTGTCGAACACGTCCCAACACCACCGGGTCATTACTCTAACCCGACGGATAACATTGTCGCTGCCGCTTCACGACTGGCAGCCCTCCCGATCGAAGGCGAGTCCCTAGTAGCGGTTCAGACGCGGCGGGCTAGGGAGCTCCTTCAGACAGCTTTGACTCAGCAGCAGGCTTATTCATATAGTCGCGAAAGGATCCATTCGACTCCCCACCCAAGCCGGAGTTACAGCAAGCATATCGATGAACCGGTTGTATCGAGCAGCGCGCGAAACCGAAATCCGCCTCGCGACCATAACCCGGTGGGTGGCGGTGGTGGTGCTCAGAATGTGGTGGATCATGCTAGGGCACGTCGAGAGGCCGATTTAGCGGCGCAGCATGAGGCCCGCCAGCTTACTCCGGTTCATCCAACCACGTCGGTGGAACCAGGGTCACTTCTAGCTCTTTGGGAGTGCCGTGTCTCGTCCCGGCGCTGCGCAATGTGCGTCTGCCCAAGGATTTCAAAGGCCCACGTAAAGTGCCGAATTACACCGCCGATTTATCCCCCGAGTTATGGGTCGAAAGCTATGAGATGGCAATGGAAATGCTGGATGTGGATGATACGGCGTGCGCTAAATACTTCACCATGATGTTAGAAGGAACGGCTCGCACTTGGTTGAAAAACTTGCCAGCTAACTCCATTGGGTCATGGGCTGAGTTTAGGGCCCGGTTTATCCAGAATTTCAAGGATACATGCAAGCAGCCCATGCCAATTGTGGACTTGGCCGCCTGTGTCCAGGAGGAAGGAGAATCAACAACCCATTGGGTGCGCCGGGTTTCGAAGATTTTGCATCCATCGGACTACATCAACACCGATACAGCAGTTTTGACATTGGAAGGCAATTGCCGGTTTGCACCTCTGAAGTTGAAGTTGGGACGGCTCAAACGTCACTGCAATGACATGGGGACTCTCATGGCCACTCTGGTGAAGTATGCCGACTCTGATAATACCAAGGTTCCCGAGTCTGACGATGACAAGACAGGGAAGGGAAAGAAGAGCAGCAACATCAAGGGGCAGCAGCATAACCCGGCGGGTCATGGAAATAGCGGTAAGCCTAAAGCAGATAATAGTTTAGACTTTGTGGCTAATACCAACGCGCAGGACAAGGGTCAGCGGCGTAAAGGTAAGCTGCCCCGGCGTAGTGGAGGGCCAAGTCCTAATCCGGAGCGTCTGTCTTATCTGTTAAACCAACCTTGTCCGAAGCACGGGTCGCATGACAAACCGGCTACGCACCTCTGGAAGGATTGTTATATCATGCAGGAGTTCAAAAATTCCGATTTTTTCGGTATGATCATGGACCGGGCGGCGGTTCAGGCCTCGGATCTCATGGCCCGAGTTATGGCGGAGGCAGTTCCGGTTCAGGTTTTCACAGTAATCAGAGCGGACATAGCAACAAGGCAATCAAGGCAGCCAAGGTGGTTATAATCATCAGGGCAATCAGCAGCAATAGCAGCAGTCGGGTTATCACAGCAACCTGAAGCTGTTGAACATTGGGCAGTATCATGTTTTCACCACTAGCCTGTGCAAGCGCGATCAGAAGCTTCTTAAAAGGGCAGTGAACTCCGTTGAACCGGCGGTGCCCCGTTACTTGGGCTGGTCTGAGCAGCCGATCGTGTGGAGTAGAGAGGATCATCCACCTCGGGTTGATAATCCGGGTCATCTGGCATTAGTGGTGGCGCCTCAGGTGGGAGGTTATAAGTTCACTAAGGTACTCATGGATGGGGGGAGTAGTATCAATATACTTTATTATGAAACCTTCCGTCGCATGGGGTTAACAGATAAAAATCTTAAGCCGTCCAATACGGTTTTCCATGCTGTGGTGCCTGGCAAATCGGCATATTCTGTTGGAAAGATAGCTCTGGAGGTGGCTTTCGGAGATGAGCATGACTCAAGATCAGAGATATTGACTTTTGAAGTGGTGAAAATCAAGAGCCCGTATCATGCCCTGTTTGGACGGCCGGCTTATGCTAAGTTTATGGCACGACCCTGTTATGTCTATCTGCAGCTCAAGATGCCGGGTCACAAGGGAACTATAACAGTGCATGGGAGTCGCAAGATCGCTTTGGAATGTGAAGAAGGTGATGCGGCTTATGCTGAGTCGGTTTGTGCAACAGAAGAGTTGAAGTTTTACAAGGATAATGTTGATCCGGCACATATGACTTCATTAAAGAAACCAACTACAGAGCATGATCCGCCCTTGAAGTTTAAATCGGCTGATGAGACTAAGCTTGTTGATTTCGTTCTTGGCGATTCATCCAAGTAGTTCAGCATCAGCGCTAATTTGGATCCGAAATAGGAAAGCACGCTCACCGAGTTCATCCGTGAGAATCGGGACATCTTTGCGTGGAAGCCTTCTGACATGCCAGGTGTACCGAGAGAACTCACTGAGCACACTCTCAATGTTGATCCCAAGTATAAACCGGTCAAGCAATTTCTTCGCCGGTTCAATGAAGAAAGACGCAAGGCTATTGGTGAAGAAGTCGCCAGGCTCTTGGCGGCTGGGTTTATCATTGAAGTATTTCATCCTGAATGGTTGGCTAATCCGGTGCTGGTACTCAAGAAGAACGGCACTTGGCGTATGTGTGTGGACTACACAGATCTTAACAAGGCTTGTCCAGCAGATCCTTTTGCCCTCCCTCGTATTGATCAAATCATTGATGCTACGGCGGGTTGCGAGCGTTTGAGCTTTCTGGACGCATATTCTTGTTACCATCAGATCAAAATGGCAGTTAAGGACCAGGAGAAGAGAACCTTCATAACTCCCTTTGGAGCCTTCTGCTATGTATCTATGCCCCTTGGGCTCAAAAGTGCCCAGGCGACTTATCAGCGATGTGTGCAGAACTGTCTGCATGATCAGATTGGCCGCAATGTTCATGCCTATGTGGATGATAGTGTGGTGAAATCCAGAAAGGAGGAGACATTGATTGATGACTTGAAGGAGACCTTTGATAACCTAAGGGCCTATAAAATGATGCTTAATCTGGCCAACTATGTTTTTGGTGTATCGGCAGGCAAACTCTTGGGCTTTTTGGTGTCTAACAGGGGCATTGAAGCTAATCCGAAAAAGATCAAGGCTATAACTTCTTTGGCTAAACCGAAGTGTATCAATGACGTTCAACGTCTGGGAGGCCGGATTGCCGCGCTGAGCCGTTTCATCAGTCGCCTTGGTGAGAAGGCCATCCCTTTATATCAGATGCTGAAGAAAACGGATAACTTCGTCTGGAGTGATGCCACCAATAAAGCATTTGAGGACTTAAAGCGGCAGCTGGCTAATCCGCCAGTTCTCTCTGCTCCTGTTGACAAAGAGCCGTTGTTACTATATGTGGAAGCTAATGCCCGGGCTGTTAGCGTGGCCATTGTGGTGGAGCGCAAGGAGGCCAGAAAGGAGTATCCGGTTCAATGGCTGGTTTATTATATCAGTGAGGTACTTATCGAGTCCAAGCAGAGATACCCACATTGGGAGAAGCTAGTGTATGGAGTTTTTATGGCAAGCCAGAAGCTTAAGCAATATTTTCAAGGTTATCCCAACACTTCGGTCAGCTCTGCTCCTTTGGGGGATATAATACAGAACAGGGAAGCAACAGGCCGGATTGCTAAGTGGGCTATTGAGCTTGGGGCTCATGGGTTGAAGTATATGCCACGGACGGCGATAAAATCTCAAGCACTGGTGGATTTCATCAATGATTGGACAGAATTATAGGCGCCAGAAGAGAAGCCGGATCATACTTATTGGACTATTCATTTTGATGGGTCCAGGCAGTTGGAAGGCTCGGGGGCTGGAGTCGTATTAACTTCCCCACGAGGTGATAAGTTTTGTTATGTTCTCCGTTTAATGTTCCCTTGCACTAATAATGCAGCTGAATATGAGGCTTTACTCCATGGTCTTCGGATGGCTAAAGAGATGAATCTAAGCCGAGTTAAGTGCTTCGGTGACTCAGACCTGGTGGCTCAACAAGTGTCCAGTACTTGGGATTCCAAGGACCCACTCATGGCGGCGTATCATCGAGAGGTGGATATTGATGCAGGTCACTTCAAAGGTTATCAGGTCGATCATGTGGACCGGTGGAAGAATGAAGCGGCTAGCGCTTTAAGCCGTTTGGGTTCCTAGCGTAAACTGGTTCCACCCAATGTCTTCCTGGATGTGCTGCATAATCCGTCCGTCAAGCTCCCTGGTGAAGAGGATTTAGCTGTTCCTGATCCGGAGGCTCAGTTGGTGGCGGCTCTTCATGTTATCCCGGATTGGACGGTTCCATATTTGGCATATATGAACCGGGGCGAGTTACCAGAAGATGAAACCTCGGCCAGGCAGATAATCCGGCGGTCCAAGTCCATGACTATTATCAATGGAGAGTTACATCATTGCAGTGTGACAGGGGCGTTTCAATGCTATGTATCTCCTGAAGAAGGCCGTGAAATTTTACGTGAGATCCACGAAGGAGATTATGGTCACCACGCCGGTTCAAAATCTCTGGTAGCCAAGGCGTTTCGTCACGGTTTCTATTGGTTGACGGCCCATGCTGATGCCGAGGACTTGGTCAAAAGGTGTGATGGATGTCAAAAATTCTCACGACGCACTCATGTACCAGCCCAAGAATTGAGGATGATTCCGATCACTTGGCCGTTTGGAACTTGGGGGCTGGATATTGTTGGGCCCTTTAAGAGATCCAAGGACAAGAAGACCCACCTTCTGGTGGCAGTTGATAAATTCACTAAGTGGGTGGAGGCAGAGCCAGTCAGTAAGTGTGATGCAGCTACGGCGGTTCAATTCCTCAAGAAGGTGATTTTCCGGTTTGGCTTTCCACACAGTATTATAACTCATAATGGTACAAATCTGTCCAAAGGAGCTATGAAGGAGTTCTGTCAACGTGAGCACATCCGGCTTGATGTATCATCAGTGGCTCACCCCCAGTCTAATGGTCATGCAGAGAGAGCCCATCAAGAGATATTGAGAGACATCAAGCCCCGGCTTATGGTTCCTTTGCAGCGGACGCCGGTTTGTTGGGTGGAAGAGTTACCTTCTGTACTATGGAGCATCAATACCACACCCAACAGATCCACGGGTTACACGCCTTTTTTCATGGTTTATGGAGCAGAGGCGGTTCTCCCTAGTGACATCCATCATGACTCGCCCCGTGTGGCGGCGTATGTCAAAGCTGATAATGAGAAGGCATGGCATGAAGCACTCGACCTGTTAGATGAGGAGCGTCACATTGCAGCGGCTCGTTCGGCGATTTACCAGCAGAATCTGTGTCGTTATCATAGCCGCCGGGTTAGAACTAGAACTTTCAAGAAGGTGATCTGGTGCTTCGACTCATCCAGGATTAGACTGATATGCACAAGTTATCCCCCCTTGGGAAGGACCCTTTCTGGTGAGCAAGAATCTGCACAACGGGTCATACTACCTAATCGATGTTCGAGAGCACAAAGACTCACATAAATCGGAGGAGGAGACCCATGGGCCGTGGAATATCGCTCATCTTCGGCCCTACTATACTTGAGCCATAGGCTCTGCTTATGTACATAGTTATGACAATGTATATATTACTAGCAAAATATGCCCGTGCGTTGCAACGGGAAAAAAATTCATCCCTCATACTCACACCTTACAACATTTGCGAATCCCTTGAAATCTTTCATGATGCCGCACGACAAACAAAATGATAAGTGGTGTTTCGCAAAAAGCATATGGTTGGATGATATTTTGAATACTCAAGATGTTTCAGATTTATTAGACAACACAAATATCAATGGTAAGCCGACATTTTCAAAATACCACATGTAAAGAACACATTAATTAAGGTTGTATCGTAATCCAAAATTTTAGAAATGATTAATATAGTAGCATATTTGAAATCTACATGATCTTTTGAGGGATTTTCATATATGACATGTTAGATTTGGATTTTGGGTTTGAAAGTTATAAGTTAGAAAAAACATTTTAATGTGCCCAAAAATACAAAAAATAAAAACATCTCCTAAATAAAAGAGAGAGACCGGAGAGGACCAAGACTCGAACTCGGGTCTCAGGTATGGCGGGGCGAGGCTAATACCACCACGCCACTCAAGCGCTCATGATCGATGACATGGCCTTACTTTAAATAAACAGAAGCGGTCCGCAATTTTAGAAGAAACATTGAACCGTTTTTTTCCACATACCGGTGGCATGGTGGGTAATTATTATAACTCCAAGGGTAATTTTAATGACGGACAACCAGAAGCATTACCTACTTTATTATTAGGGAAGATGATCAATATAATAAACCGGAGCCTCAGCTAAAGCGGGGTATCTGTTGTTTTTCTTATATCATGTGTGGTTACATGGGGGCTTCTGTTCGTAAAGCGGCGTCCGGTTTACCGCTTGATTCAGCTTATCAAAGCTTTATATAAAATCACTTGGGGGCTTGGTTGCATTTGAACCATAGCTACACCTCTTGATCAGTGCAATGCCACAATATCACTTGGGGGCCTGGTCGTATTTGAACCATAGTCACACCTCTTGATCGGCTCAAAGCCAAACTACTCCGGGGCCAAAGAGAGTGTTGCAAACCAACAACTCAAACATAGGCACCCACCGAGCACAGCTCAAAATGTTACTTGGGGATTCTTTGCTGTCGCAATGAACAAACAATCTACACTTGTAATAGGCTATCAAGCCCTGGCTTGGAAGCCTGGTGTATACACCTAAAACCCCAGGTTAGCCTGCCTTTTTTAAGTAAGTCACTCCGCCCAGGTAAACCTGGTATGACCCATCGAACTTTAACAAGTTACTCTGATAAGAACCTGGACTTGTCAAGTTAAAATGATGATTGGTTAAGGATTGAGGACCATCTTAAAAGGTTTGTAAAATGGTTTAACTCAGTGGCCTGGCAGCCCATGAAAAGCCTCAAATTTGGGGCCTGGCAGCCCGTGAAAAGCCTCGACTACAAGTGTTTCATCTGCTTTTATTTGCTAAATTTTTCTCCTTTCATGAGATTTCTAATGTTTTGATAAACCGGTGTTCATTAACCCGGCTTGACTTTCAACTACAAGTTGTCAGTATATGATCAGTTATAAACCGGAGATTATCAGCCCGGTCTGGTTTTTGACTATAGGTCGCAAGAATTGAATATGGATAAACCGGTGTTTATCAACCCGGAACGGTTTTATTATAAGCAGGCATCATCTGATAGGAGTTGTTGTTACTCCAGATTCGGGTTATTACCCTCATTACAATAGTTGGTCAGCCAACATTATGACTCAAGGTCTCAGGTATCAACTATTTTTCATATTTGATTATCTTTTCACAAGCCTTGGTTATAAACCCTGGCTATATATCTGGGCATCATAACCCGTCCGACGGTAAACCGCCAGGATGCTATCAACTTCTTGTGTGCAGGAATAGCTTGAGTAAATCGCTATGGATTATGAACATAATATGTCTTAGCCATGGTGGATTAACAAGTGTCAGGCACAAATAAATATGCACGAAGGCATAATAGACCAAGTGTTTTAACTAGCCTATTACAAGGCGTTTCAGTGCCCAAAAGGATAATTGTTTCTCAATAAGCATTGCAGCACGTGGAAGACTAAACCAGCCTCCGGATCATGATTCGTCTCCAGCTTGACCTGACGGCTGCGGATCATCTTGCACCGGTTCATCCTCTTCGTCTCTACCCAGCGGCTGGAAGTCAATAGTTGTCCAGTCGATCCCAGTTAGGGCTTGGAACACAGCTTCGTCACTTATAAGGGTGGATGGTTCAATGTCAGGGGCATAGGTATGCTTACGAATTGGCGGGATGAGATTCTGAACCTCTGGAGGTGGTGCAGCAACCCGTTTGTTGTGGATGTCATAACTCGCCTGATAATGTGAAAGATCAGCTTCTTCAGCTAATTGGCAAGCCAGTGGACGTACTTCCCGGTTTATGGCTCGGAGGTCCTCATTTCCGAATTCGGATCCGTCTTCATTTAAGCTCGGATAGCCTTTGCTGACATCCTCCGGATCAAGGTCAGGCACCCATGCCTTTGCCCGGTTTAGTGCGGTCAGTGCACCAGCCCTTGCAGCAGATATCTTTAGTTCTTCTACCCGGGCAGGCAGCATAGACAGCCTCTCTAAGGTATCCTTGATTAACGTTGGGGGCGGTTTATTGTGAGAAGCGGTGCAGATGATTCGCTGCGTGCCGGTATACAACTGCTTGATCAGAGTGTAGGCAACTTTCAGCTTCTTCTGTACGTCAGAGCCCAGATGACTAATGCGAGATCCTGCATCATTACAAGCATCAGTAAACCGGCAACGTATGGGATGATATGTTAAAAGTGTAAAGAAAGGATGTTTACCGAACACAGCAACAGTCATGGCATGTATCTACCGCTTTACGCCAGTCAGCTCATCTACCACCGGTTTAAGAGCGGCTTCTGCATCTTCGGCTCTTTTTTGTAAAGCGGATTTTTCAGTGTCCCAATCCGCCCGCTCTTTGTTGAAACTCTCCTTCAGTGTTTCCATAGCGGCTAAAGCACCGGACATCTCATCCTTGGCTTTGGAGGTTTCGGCTTGCTGGGACTTGATGTTTTCTTGCAGATCAGCGGTTTGAGCTTCCTTTTTGCTCAGCTCAGCCTATAAGAGACAGACGTATGATGAGTTGATAATACATATTTGAAGTACCAAGCACATAACAAGTTATGCACCTAATACTTGGGGGCTAATGCATATTTGCTCTGGGTCAAAAATTTCTGCTAAGTCCCAAGTGCAATACAGGTACTGCTCTTAGCACTTGGGGGCTAATGTATGTTTGCTCAAAGTGGCATTGTGGGTTTCCTTCTACACAGTCCCGGTTCATCTTCATAAGTTAAACCGGCCCTCGGAGACTAGGCATGCAAAATTGAGATATTACAAAGTCCGGTTCAGATTGGTATCATAAACCATCACTTGGGGGCTACTGGAGTTGATAAATTGCAATTGGACATAAGAGAGAAACAGTTATGTAGTTATCACATATCGCTCCTTCATCAAGTTAACCAAACCGGCTTCATAGTCGCGGCTGGTGTACAGACGGTTCAAGAAGCCAGAGTGAATGTCTTGAGCATTGAGATGGGCATAGCTTGACAAATCGGCATTCCATTTGCCTTTGCCAATAGCAGAAAGCTCGTTCTTGGCAGTATGTTTTGACAAAGCGACAGGATTGCCATGAGTGGTGTGGCCAATGCCAGTAATCATGATATCATCCTCTTTATCATCAGCAGCCTTCACTGGAGTGGGTGTTTTATCAGTATCCTTAGCTGGACTGACCGGTTTATCATCAGTTCGGACAGGGCTAGTCGGCTTGTGTCACGACCGGATTTTTGGGATATTAATTTCCCAGAAAAACGGCCTTTGTGCTCACCAGCCCCAGGATTACTGTTAGCTGATGAGGCACCAACTTGATACAAGAATTCCAAGCAAGGTACAAAATATGTAGTACACGACCATTGTGGCCTAGGAGTACAACACTTGGTTTCTAATGGTTGATGGCGGAAGCGGTTTGTGGTTCATCTGCGTCTATGGGACTCCATTTCCCACAAGAACAGCTGACCAGGATAACTCCTATCTTCGCGAGGCTGCTATCACCATTGCGTAGGTTCCGGGGCTGTCGTCGTAATGCTTATCTCCAAGCAAGGAATCTGGCCAAGACAATAGCCAGGGACAAGCCAGTGAGTACGTTTGAATGTACTCGCAAACATTAAGAACACGGGTATAATATAACAAGGGGGTAATCATGCTCCGAAATATTTATGATCATGACGTCAGTCCCGAATTAAACGAAAAGCTGTGATGCACGCATGCGGGAAAAATATGAACATGCAATACGGGAGTAGGAATAGAATGCACTGACCGAGTGTCTGAAATGACTCCTCGAAAAGGTGCAAATAAATTAACAATGCCGCAGTCGGGCGTCTGAGCGACACCACATAAAGGGCTTATAAAGAAATAAGTAAATAATAAGCATGCCACAGTCGGGCGTCTGAGCGACACCACATAAAGGGCTTATAAAGGATGAATAAATAACAAACATGCCGCAGTCGGGCGTCTGAGCGACGCCACATAAAGGACTTATATAAGAATAAAAGAATAGTAAACATGCCGCAGTCGGGCGTCTGAGCGACGCCACATAAAGGGCTTATATAAGAATAAACACAGTGAATATCCAGGAGGTAGAACCGTCCCAAGGATACTCAATAATTCAAATAATGTAAATGGTTAGTCCATAATAATAATAAACATAATCCTCATATGTCACAGGTCATAAAAAAAATCTAGTCTAGCCGTTTCTCCATCCGATGACCGTCACTAGATCCAGTTAACTGTTTTCCATCCGAATACCGTTACTAAGATTTAGTTAACCGTGTCTCCATCCGAAAACCATCACTACATCCATCTCAGTCTGTAGTCCTTACCCATGTACATGGCTATCCAAAAAGATATGACCTCTGCAGAGGGTGTACTCTTTACCCACGAGTAGCGGATTTATTTAGTCCATCGGGACTAATTCCGCCTACGGTCTTTTAATTGAAAACACGCCTGACCTGCACACACCAGCTTAGCTTACCGGTGTCTGGAATCACCCACAACACCTGTCGAGCCAAACTCTAAGTGGGGAGGCTACAACCTCGACGTAGCATGGGATCAAATTTATATACGCGCGCTCTAAGGGGTGCCCCCCTCTCGGTCCCAACCGGAAACACCCATGCCCCCGGACCAGGTGGCATGCCAACCGGAGGCCTCCGGTATCTTCCACCATGGCCTCTCTGTACGGTGTGTGCATTGGTAAGGGGTTGTCGACTTACTGAACCGTACCCCGTCTACGACAGGGACAAGTGGTAGTACAAAACAAATAGGGAAGTCACTGAACAAGACTCGACCTACAACCGACTCAGGTGGTCCAAGTATTCTCCGAAAGATTAGCATAACCAAAATGTTTCCAATCACAGACAGAATCACCGCTCACCAAGCCTCATCATGCCATACCGGACACACTCGTCCCGACGAGGAACTAGGGACAAGCTCGTGTCTACCCAAGACCACGACTCTCCCGGCTTCCTGCCGGTATGCATGAAAAGCTCGCGAGAATGATCACTATCACCAGCATAACCATTTCTAACAGTAAAGCATCTCCAAAAAAATGCACTCCTGCGTGTGACTTTATCGTTACATAAAAATAACATAAGCTCCAAGTCAAGTGGTGTTGTAACCGTATCAAAACACCACACAAAAATGTTATGCCAGAGTTCAGAAATGCTTGCCTTCAAGAGTATGCAAAGGGTGCACTTTTTTGAAAGCTTTCTCTTCTCTCCAAAATCCTATTTTGAGAAATATTCAAATAACAAATATTTCAAACACTGTACAAAAATTTGTCACAAATATTTTTGAAATAAATCTTATAATAAGCTAGATGAAATTTGAGAGAGGTAGGAAAAAGAGTCAACTCATTTGGAGTTTTATTTTGAAAGTTATGGCCAGTCAAAGATCAGTCAAACTTCTGTTTTTAAATAAAACCAGATAAGAAAACGTTTCGGGAAAAATACGCTTTTGCAGCAGAGGAGACGTACTCGGGACTTTGCGCTATCACTTAACTAGAGAGGACGGGCGCGCGGGTCACTGACAGTGGGTCCAGAGGGCCCACTGGTCAGGTTTGACCATTCTTCCCTCTCCCTCCTCTTCTCTGCCGAACGGGAGAGGGACTCCGGCGATCGCCGGTGACAGACGGCGTCTCCTCGAGGGCACCTGAGGGCAAGGATGGACCCGCCAGACCGGGGCGGTCCTCTCGGTGGTCGCTGGGTCGACGGTGGTGGGAGGAGTCGCCGGCGGCGAGCTCCGCGGCGGAGGGGGCTACGGGTGAGAAGTGGGTTTTGGGCTCCGGTGGTCTCCGATCGAGGCTGAGGCGCTGGGCAGCTCCGCAAGGACAAGAGGAAGCGAGTGGTGGCGTTGGATGGGCGGGGGAGTGGCTGGTTGCGGCGAATGGCACCGGAATGTAGCGGCGGCCGAACCGGCTGGAGTTTGGGGAAGATGGCCTCTCCTGGCCAATCCACTGCTTGGGGAGCTCTAGAGGGAAGGCTGGAGGTCGCCTGAGGTCTTGAACGAGTTCGGGGATCCCTTAAATAGGTGCTCGAGGCTGGACCGCGGCGACTGTGGATATGAATGCCGGCGACAGCCGTGCTGTAGCTGCATAGCGACGTGGCGGCGACGAGCGCGTGCCGACGAGCTTCGGGATAAGCTTGAGCTGTTCATAGGGGCAGCTGGCACGCTGGTGTGGTTTGGGCGGCGCAGTCCATGGCAGAGGCTCACTGCTGACGCCGGCGTGCCGCCAAAAGCTCTGCCAGCGGTGCTGTAGGGCGCCAGAGGTGGTGTGGAGAGGGGGCGGGGTAGTGCGCGGTTCAGCGGGCGAGCAGGGGCCAGGGACGGGACGCGACGAGGGCGGCAGTGCGACGCGGCGGCTCAGTGCGCGCGCGTGCAAAACATGCGCTCTGGGCGCGCCCAGAGCACGCACGGGACATGCTCGACGAAATGCCAGGGCGGCCTAGAGTGCGAGGGTGAGGCTGGCAATTAACAGGACTAGGATAGGGATAGCCAGGAGTTTAGTGGACAAGGTTGCTGGGTCAGTGGAACAAGATCATAGTGCAAACTAGGAAGCATGCCCAAAACTGACTGTGCACACCAAGTGTTCGACAGAATGCTAGGTGCATTTAGGCAACTCTTGGAGTGGCCAAAAGCTCCAGATCAGGGTCTCTCTAGATGTAGATGATGCTGGCAAGCTCATTTGAGAAAGACCAGAAACTTGCTAGTGCAAGTTTTGCAAAACTACAGTTTTGGATAGAAGGAAAGAGATCTCGTTGCATGCACTTAAAATCCTCCATTTGGTCCACTCTCCTGGACTTAAGGGTTTTGCAGGGAGGGCTTTAAGTAGGAAAAAGCTCAGGGTCACTAGAGCAAAATAAAGTAGGGTTGTAGTACAAATCATCAAATTGGACCAAAATGAAAAAGAGGTTGATTCACTCAAAAGTTTCAAAGAACATCACTGGGTTTCGGTATAAAGTTGAATTATATGCATCTACTGACATCTCCAAACACTTGGAAGAATTTTTAAAAGAATATTTAAATAGGTTGTAGTGCAAAAATGCCTACTGGACCAGATTGGAAAAGTTGGTGTAGAGCTCAAAATCTCCAATGACCAAAAGATATTTTTGCATAAAAGTGATGTGGAGATATCACATGACATCCCAAAATTTTGGTGGAAATTTTAAATGCATTTGCCAAATGGTTGCAGTGCAAACAGGCTCCAAATTCATGAAAAATCATTTTAAAAGAATAAAGCTCAGGGAAAGGCAAACCTTGCAATTAAATCCACTGAATAAGAATTGTTTTATAGGGACAGCATGCAAGTCCAACAATATTTTTGGAAACTTTTCACTTGAGGTAAAAACCCTTAAAATAAAAGGGAAAAAACTAGCCAAATGGAAAAGTTTAATTTCCTGTCAAAATTTTAATCAATAAAACAAGCTCAAAATTTTGGGGTGTCACAACACTACCCCCCTTAAGAAAAATCTTGTCCTCGAGATTTGTTAAACGTAGTTTTGAACAAACATTGCTCTTACTAAAAGAAATCATTCAATTGTGCAAAAAAAAGCGGCTACAGCGAGAGGACAATAAGTGTTGTAAACCACAGTGTGGTACACTGGCGTAGCATGGAAAAATCCATGGGTGGGGGAAAACGAGATATTTCTACGTGGATACAGTAATTCAGAATAAATTCTAAATTACTAAAACACGCTGGTCGTACCCGAGATCACAGTGCTCTCTCTGGCTGACAGGTGGACCCGGGGTCCACTGTCGGCCTCTTCTTCTACATCTGGCTCTCTCTTCTCCCTCGCGTGCTCTCCCGCGCTCCCTCCACCGGCGACGCCTAGCGCGTAGGGCATCTAGGCCGTACTGCGGTAGTGCGTGGCGTGCTAGCTGCCGGTGCAGCGTGCACTCACCTCGCGGGCCAGTGCACTGTCGGCACTGCTCGCGGACTTGCCTCCGAACACAGGCGATCGGGCGACGAGTGGCGCTGGTGGACCTCGCCCACCGTACACCGATCTCGTGCTATAAAATGGTCGCGGTGCTTCCTTCTTCTTCCTCACACCTGGCCTCGCTTCTACTTCTCCCTCCTTCTCCTCCATTGCTGTTAGCAGGAGCTCGAGACGAGGCTCTAATGGCGGAGGCGATGCCGGACTGGTATGTGGTCCTGGTGTGTGGAGGTTTGGCGGTGCTGCTGGGGTTATCCGTGCTCTTGTGCGCGATGATCCTGGATGATCGTCGTGATCCTGCCGCTCGAGTGCTAGCTCTTCGCGGTGGCGACGATCACGAGAATTAGGTGCGGCGTCGAGGGCTAACTGCTGTCGGTGTGCTGGGGCAACTCGCGCCCTAATGATTACTCGCAAATCTCACTTACTGAGACTGCGGTATCCTCGAGTGTGATCAGTTAGGTGCAAAATAAATGTGTACGAGGATTTGGAAATAGCGCACGAGGTCGAGAGGTTGCGGTTGTGAGTCTGCTGTCAGGGTGCTGCGCGAATAAAAATCTATGTCGTGAAGATAAATACGCTGCAGCAACTCGGGGAAAGAAAAACTCACTACAAAATTTTTATCGCGAGCGAAAAAAATTTAGTTAAAACAAAATCAATAGCAGCAAAATTGCCCACATAATTGAAACCAAAAACCCGATCCGTAGCACAAATTTGGGTACCACGCACAAGTTACAACATGTAAATAAAGACTGGGACAACAAACACAGCGGTGATGTTTACAAAGAAAATGGCAAAAGGACAGGGTCCTGAGAAAACGCCTCTGGCACTGGGGCACACTCTTCTTCTATCGGGGGAAGTGGGTTGACCAGTCGATGAATGCGCCTCTCCTGGTCAGGCCTCAGTGGTCTGCCAATAGCGATCCGAGGATTTAAATCAGCGAGGGTCTGGAGATAACCCATTACTCGCTGAGTCAAACGCTCCTGGGCGATAACGTACTGAGCAAGGTCGGCCAGTACTGGATCTCTCTCAATTCTTCCACCGGGAAAAGATGCAACTTCTCCGGGTGCTGCACGACTCGGAAAATAATAATATCCTCGTTCGCTGGCATAGGGCACCGTGAAACGGAGACGAGCGAGCGCCTCGTGCGCAGCAGCTTCTATGGCCATATGCGGAGTCGGCATGGATTTTCCCACGAAGGAAACTTCCGTTGGGTCTTGGTTTGGGTATGCGGGAGGGATGTGCACCACTGCCCAATACTTCGAGGTGGATGGGGTGATCCTCGATTTGAGCAACTCATACTAGGGTGGATGGGTGGCACTCATGGTACTGCAGGTAAAGTCCCACAATAATCTAACAAAACTACCCGGGGTTGCGTCTGGGGTTCTCAGGTAAATACTGGGGGTCGGCATGGCAAGGAAATGGCTGTGAGCGTTGGGCACAATGTGAGGGGTACTCGGCAAGGTCACGAGGTGGCCTTTATATAGCATTGGGGCTGGGTTATCCACCGTGGTGAAGGGTAACTGGTTGTCCATCCTGTTCTCGGGTCAAAGCCACATATATACATATCACATAAATGTGACGCATTACTGTGGGTGCCGTCGGGGTTGGTCTTAGTAGCTGCGCCCGAAATTTTAAAATGCAACTGTACGCTAACGTACATATGCTTAGCTACTACTCCAAAAAAATAGGGACGCACAAGCAGACAACATTAAATAAAAGCGATACAAGGTCACACCGTTACAAGCGGAGGTAAACTAAGGCTCGATACTACTCGAGCGACTTAGTCCACTTCGTTAATTTCTAAGTGGGCTGGCCTGGCGGATGCCGAGGTTTCTCCACGGTTTTCACCGTCGGGATTAGCTGGTAGGGGTTGAGGGGCTGCAGGGTCGGGGAAGTGGTGATGACCATCGCGGGGGTTGCTGGCCACAATCCCGTTGGAACGGGTTCCCAAAAGACGTCGAAGTGCTTCTGGGGACACCAAAGCACTCTGTTGATGGCTGGGGCAGACCTCAGGGGATCGATTGGGTGTCCTAACAGCACGACTGGGTTGTCGGCGTGGGGCTCCGTTTCTCCTCTCGTCGGGGCTCGGCGAACCAGTTGTCCACGAGCTGCGATCAGATCAAGGGTGACTTGATCGAACAGTTGCTCTAGTGCGCTTACATAGCGCACCAGGTGCAATAGTGCAGGGTCTGTCTCGTGATCTCCGTTGGCAACCTGGGCGGCCTACCATACCCGTCACGACTGGGGTAGTAGTAGAACGAGCGACAGTTAACTCTGGGCGACAAGTGCCGGAGTTGGACTATAGCTTCTCGGGCTGCCAGTTGGATGGCTTGTGGCTCAAAGGAAGTTGTCCTTCCAATGAACCTGTAGGGGCGTTCTGGCGACAGACCCCTACCGTAAATGTGCACCGTGGCCCAGTACTGACGGCTCTCACCGTACATGGGTCCTTGGTACACAACATATTAAGGAGGCTCTTCTAAAGCATAGGCACGGCGGGTGAGGTTTGCGAGCACGGTCACAAAACCTCCAAGGTTGGTCGCTGTGGTCTCATTGTGAACAATGGGGCCAGGCATCGTGGCTTGGTTTGGGGAAAGGGCTGTGCTGTGTTGAGGCTAGCGTGCCCTTTTTATAGGAAAAGGGGACGGAGTCTTCCTTCACACGCTTCCGAATGAGACGGGTTGGGTGTCGGTCACTGGCGCGTGATCGACGGGCTAGGCTGATAGGTTGGGCACCGTCCGCCGAAAGGCGTCGGGTCACTGTGGGGCTATCTTACGCGAGAAGCTTGGCCGGGGCTAGGTTAAGGTCTGGTGGTTTGGTTAACCTAGGTTTATTGACCTGGCTAAGATAGGATTAGCCAATGGTCAGCCTGGCTCTAATACCAAGTCTGTCACGACCGGATTTTTGGGATATTAATTTCCCAGAAAAACGGCCTTTGTGCTCACCAGCCCCAGGATTACTGTTAGCTGATGAGGCACCAACTTGATACAAGAATTCCAAGCAAGGTACAAAATATGTAGTACAAGACCATTGTGGCCTAGGAGTACAACACTTGGTTTCTAATGGTTGATGGCGGAAGCGGTTTGTGATTCATCTGCGTCTATGGGACTCCATTTCCCACAAGAACAGCTGACCAGGATAACTCCTATCTTCGCGAGGCTGCTATCACCATTGCGTAGGTTCCGGGGCTGTCGTCGTAATGCTTATCTCCAAGCAAGGAATCTGGCCAAGACAATAGCCAGGGACAAGCCAGTGAGTACGTTTGAATGTACTCGCAAACATTAAGAACACGGGTATAATATAACAAGGGAGTAATCATGCTCCGAAATATTTATGATCATGACGTCAGTCCCGAATTAAACGAAAAGCTGTGATGCACGCATGCGGGAAAAATATGAACATGCAATACGGGAGTAGGAATAGAATGCACTGACCGAGTGTCTGAAATGACTCCTCGAAAAGGTGCAAATAAATTAACAATGCCGCAGTCGGGCGTCTGAGCGACACCACATAAAGGGCTTATAAAGAAATAAGTAAATAATAAGCATGCCACAGTCGGGCGTCTGAGCGACACCACATAAAGGGCTTATAAAGGATGAATAAATAACAAACATGCCGCAGTCGGGCGTCTGAGCGACGCCACATAAAGGACTTATATAAGAATAAAAGAATAGTAAACATGCCGCAGTCGGGCGTCTGAGCGACGCCACATAAAGGGCTTATATAAGAATAAACACAGTGAATATCCAGGAGGTAGAACCGTCCCAAGGATACTCAATAATTCAAATAATGTAAATGGTTAGTCCATAATAATAATAAACATAATCCTCATATGTCACAGGTCATAAAAAAAATCTAGTCTAGCCGTTTCTCCATCCGATGACCGTCACTAGATCCAGTTAACTGTTTTCCATCCGAATACCGTTACTAAGATTTAGTTAACCGTGTCTCCATCCGAAAACCATCACTACATCCATCTCAGTCTGTAGTCCTTACCCATGTACATGGCTATCCAAAAAGATATGACCTCTGCAGAGGGTGTACTCTTTACCCACGAGTAGCGGATTTATTTAGTCCATCGGGACTAATTCCGCCTACGGTCTTTTAATTGAAAACACGCCTGACCTGCACACACCAGCTTAGCTTACCGGTGTCTGGAATCACCCACAACACCTGTCGAGCCAAACTCTAAGTGGGGAGGCTACAACCTCGACGTAGCATGGGATCAAATTTATATACGCGCGCTCTAAGGGGTGCCCCCCTCTCGGTCCCAACCGGAAACACCCATGCCCCCGGACCAGGTGGCATGCCAACCGGAGGCCTCCGGTATCTTCCACCATGGCCTCTCTGTACGGTGTGTGCATTGGTAAGGGGTTGTCGACTTACTGAACCGTACCCCGTCTGCGACAGGGACAAGTGGTAGTACAAAACAAATAGGGAAGTCACTGAACAAGACTCGACCTACAACCGACTCAGGTGGTCCAAGTATTCTCCGAAAGATTAGCATAACCAAAATGTTTCCAATCACAGACAGAATCACCGCTCACCAAGCCTCATCATGCCATACCGGACACACTCGTCCCGACGAGGAACTAGGGACAAGCTCGTGTCTACCCAACACCACGACTCTCCCGGCTTCCTGCCGGTATGCATGAAAAGCTCGCGAGAATGATCACTATCACCAGCATAACCATTTCTAACAGTAAAGCATCTCCAAAAAAATGCACTCCTGCGTGTGACTTTATCGTTACATAAAAATAACATAAGCTCCAAGTCAAGTGGTGTTGTAACCGTATCAAAACACCACACAAAAATGTTATGCCAGAGTTCAGAAATGCTTGCCTTCAAGAGTATGCAAAGGGTGCACTTTTTTGAAAGCTTTCTCTTCTCTCCAAAATCCTATTTTGAGAAATATTCAAATAACAAATATTTCAAACACTGTACAAAAATTTGTCACAAATATTTTTGAAATAAATCTTATAATAAACTAGATGAAATTTGAGAGAGGTAGGAAAAAGAGTCAACTCATTTGGAGTTTTATTTTGAAAGTTATGGCCAGTCAAAGATCAGTCAAACTTCTGTTTTTAAATAAAACCAGATAAGAAAACGTTTCGGGAAAAATACGCTTTTGCAGCAGAGGAGACGTACTCGGGACTTTGCGCTATCACTTAACCAGAGAGGACGGGCGCGCGGGTCACTGACAGTGGGTCCAGAGGGCCCACTGGTCAGGTTTGACCATTCTTCCCTCTCCCTCCTCTTCTCTGCCGAACGGGAGAGGGACTCCGGCGATCGCCGGTGACAGACGGCGTCTCCTCGAGGGCACCTGAGGGCAAGGATGGACCCGCCAGACCGGGGCGGTCCTCTCGGTGGTCGCTGGGTCGACGGTGGTGGGAGGAGTCGCCGGCGGCGAGCTCCGCGGCGGAGGGGGCTACGGGTGAGAAGTGGGTTTTGGGCTCCGGTGGTCTCCGATCGAGGCTGAGGCGCTGGGCAGCTCCGCAAGGACAAGAGGAAGCGAGTGGTGGCGTTGGATGGGCGGGGGAGTGGCTGGTTGCGGCGAATGGCACCGGAATGCAGCGGCGGCCGAACCGGCTGGAGTTTGGGGAAGATGGCCTCTCCTGGCCAATCCACTGCTTGGGGAGCTCTAGAGGGAAGGCTGGAGGTCGCCTGAGGTCTTGAACGAGTTCGGGGATCCCTTAAATAGGTGCTCGAGGCTGGACCGCGGCGACTGTGGATAAGAACGCCGGCGACAGCCGTGCTGTAGCTGCATAGCGACGTGGCGGCGACGAGCGCGTGCCGACGAGCTTCGGGATAAGCTTGAGCTGTTCATAGGGGCAGCTGGCACGCTGGTGTGGTTTAGGCGGCGCCGTCCATGGCAGAGGCTCACTGCTGACGCCGGCGTGCCGCCAAAAGCTCTGCCAGCGGTGCTGTAGGGCGCCAGAGGTGGTGTGGAGAGTGGGCGGGGTAGTGCGCGGTTCAGCGGGCGAGCAGGGGCCAGGGACGGGACGCGACGAGGGCGGCAGTGCGACGCGGCGGCTCAGTGCGCGCGTGCAAAACGTGCGCTCTGGGCGCGCCCAGAGCACGCACGGGACATGCTCGACGAAATGCCAGGGCGGCCTAGAGTGCGAGGGTGAGGCTGGCAATTAACAGGACTAGGATAGGGATAGCCAGGAGTTTAGTGGACAAGGTTGCTGGGTCAGTGGAACAAGATCATAGTGCAAACTAGGAAGCATGCCCAAAACTGACTGTGCACACCAAGTGTTCGACAGAATGCTAGGTGCATTTAGGCAACTCTTGGAGTGGCCAAAAGCTCCAGATCAGGGTCTCTCTAGATGTAGATGATGCTGGCAAGCTCATTTGAGAAAGACCAGAAACTTGCTAGTGCAAGTTTTGCAAAACTACAGTTTTGGATAGAAGGAAAGAGATCTCGTTGCATGCACTTAAAATCCTCCATTTGGTCCACTCTCTTGGACTTAAGGGTTTTGCAGGGAGGGCTTTAAGTAGGAAAAAGCTCAGGGTCACTAGAGCAAAATAAAGTAGGGTTGTAGTACAAATCATCAAATTGGACCAAAATGAAAAAGAGGTTGATTCACTCAAAAGTTTCAAAGAACATCACTGGGTTTTGGTATAAAGTTGAATTATATGCATCTACTGACATCTCCAAACACTTGGAAGAATTTTTAAAAGAATATTTAAATAGGTTGTAGTGCAAAAATGCCTACTGGACCAGATTGGAAAAGTTGGTGTAGAGCTCAAAATCTCCAATGACCAAAAGATATTTTTGCATAAAAGTGATGTGGAGATATCACATGACATCCCAAAATTTTGGTGGAAATTTTAAATGCATTTGCCAAATGGTTGCAGTGCAAACAGGCTCCAAATTCATGAAAAATCATTTTAAAAGAATAAAGCTCAGGGAAAGGCAAACCTTGCAATTAAATCCACTGAATAAGAATTGTTTTATAGGGACAGCATGCAAGTCCAACAATATTTTTGGAAACTTTTCACTTGAGGTAAAAACCCTTAAAATAAAAGGGAAAAAACTAGCCAAATGGAAAAGTTTAATTTCCTGTCAAAATTTTAATCAATAAAACAAGCTCAAAATTTTGGGGTGTCACAACACTACCCCCCTTAAGAAAAATCTTGTCCTCGAGATTTGTTAAAAGTAGTTTTGAAGAAACATTGCTCTTACTAAAAGAAATCATTCAATTGTGCAAAAAAAAGCGGCTACAGCGAGAGGACAATAAGTGTTGTAAACCACAGTGTGGTACACTGGCGTAGCATGGAAAAATCCATGGGTGGGGGAAAACGAGATATTTCTACGTGGATACAGTAATTCAGAATAAATTCTAAATTACTAAAACACGCTGGTCATACCCGAGATCACAGTGCTCTCTCTGGCTGACAGGTGGACCCGGGGTCCACTGTCGGCCTCTTCTTCTACATCTGGCTCTCTCTTCTCCCTCGCGTGCTCTCCCGCGCTCCCTCCACCGGCGACGCCTAGCGCGTAGGGCATCTAGGCCGTACTGCGGTAGTGCGTGGCGTGCTAGCTGCCGGTGCAGCGTGCACTCACCTCGCGGGCCAGTGAACTGTCGGCACTGCTCGCGGACTTGCCTCTGAACACCGGCGATCGGGCGACGAGTGGCGCTGGTGGACCTCGCCCACCGTACACCGATCTCGTGCTATAAAATGGTCGTGGTGCTTCCTTCTTCTTCCTCACACCTGGCCTCGCTTCTACTTCTCCCTCCTTCTCCTCCATTGCTGTTAGCAGGAGCTCGAGACGAGGCTCTAATGGCGGAGGCGATGCCGGACTGGTATGTGGTCCTGGTGTGTGGAGGTTTGGCGGTGCTGCTGGGGTTATCCGTGCTCTTGTGCGCGATGATCCTGGATGATCGTCGTGATCCTGCCGCTCGAGTGCTAGCTCTTCGCGGTGGCGACGATCACGAGGATTAGGTGCGGCGTCGAGTGCTGACTGCTGTCGGTGTGCTGGGGCAACTCGCGCCCTAATGATTACTCGCAAATCTCTCTTACTGAGACTGCGGTATCCTCGAGTGTGATCAGTTAGGTGCAAAAAAAATGTGTACGAGGATTTGGAAATAGCGCACGAGGTCGAGAGGTTGCGGTTGTGAATCTGCTGTCAGGGTGCTGCGCGAATAAAAATCTATGTCGTGAAGATAAATACGCTGCAGCAACTCGGGGAAAGAAAAACTCACTACAAAATTTTTATCGCGAGCGAAAAAAATTTAGTTAAAACAAAATCAATAGCAGCAAAATTGCCCACATAATTGAAACCAAAAACCCGATCCGTAGCACAAATTTGGGTACCACGCACAAGTTACAACATGTAAATAAAGACTGGGACAACAAACACAGCGGTGATGTTTACAAAGAAAATGGCAAAAGGACAGGGTCCTGAGAAAACGCCTCTGGCACTGGGGCACACTCTTCTTCTATCGGGGGAAGTGGGTTGACCAGTCGATGAATGCGCCTCTCCTGGTCAGGCCTCAGTGGTCTGCCAATAGCGATCCGAGGATTTAAATCAGCGAGGGTCTGGAGATAACCCATTACTCGCTGAGTCAAACGCTCCTGGGCGATAACGTACTGAGCAAGGTCGGCCAGTACTGGATCTCTCTCAATTCTTCCACCGGGAAAAGATGCAACTTCTCCGGGTGCTGCACGACTCGGAAAATAATAATATCCTCGTTCGCTGGCATAGGGCACCGTGAAACGGAGACGAGCGAGCGCCTCGTACGCAGCAGCTTCTATGGCCATATGCGGAGTCGGCATGGATTTTCCCACGAAGGAAACTTCCGTTGGGTCTTGGTTTGGGTATGCGGGAGGGATGTGCACCACTGCCCAATACTTCGAGGTGGATGGGGTGATCCTCGATTTGAGCAACTCATACTAGGGTGGATGGGTGGCACTCATGGTACTGCAGGTAAAGTCCCACAATAATCTAACAAAACTACCCGGGGTTGCGTCTGGGGTTCTCAGGTAAATACTGGGGGTCGGCATGGCAAGGAAATGGCTGTGAGCGTTGGGCACAATGTGAGGGGTACTCGGCAAGGTCACGAGGTGGCCTTTATATAGCATTGGGGCTGGGTTATCCACCATGGTGAAGTGTAACTGGTTGTTGATCCTGTTCTCGGGTCAAAGCCACATATATACATATCACATAAATGTGACGCATTACTGTGGGTGCCGTCGGGGTTGGTCTTAGTAGCTGCGCCCGAAATTTTAAAATGCAACTGTACGCTAACGTACATATGCTTAGCTACTACTCCAAAAAAATAGGGACGCACAAGCAGACAACATTAAATAAAAGCGATACAAGGTCACACCGTTACAAGCGGAGGTAAACTAAGGCTCGATACTACTCGAGCGACTTAGTCCACTTCGTTAATTTCTAAGTGGGCTGGCCTGGCGGATGCCGAGGTTTCTCCACGGTTTTCACCGTCGGGATTAGCTGGTAGGGGTTGAGGGGCTGCAGGGTCGGGGAAGTGGTGATGACCATCGCGGGGGTTGCTGGCCACAATCCCGTTGGAACGGGTTCCCAAAAGACGTCGAAGTGCTTCTGGGGACACCAAAGCACTCTGTTGATGGCTGGGGCAGACCTCAGGGGATCGATTGGGTGTCCGAACAGCACGACTGGGTTGTCGGCGTGGGGCTCCGTTTCTCCTCTCGTCGGGGCTCGGCGAACCAGTTGTCCACGAGCTGCGATCAGATCAAGGGTGACTTGATCGAACAGTTGCTCTAGTGCGCTTACATAGCGCACCAGGTGCAATAGTGCAGGGTCTGTCTCGTGATCTCCGTTGGCAACCTGGGGCGGCCTACCATACCCGTCACGACTGGGGTAGTAGTAGAACGAGCAACAGTTAACTCTGGGCGACAAGTGCCGGAGTTGGACTATAGCTTCTCGGGCTGCCAGTTGGATGGCTTGTGGCTCAAAGGAAGTTGTCCTTCCAGTGAACCTGTAGGGGCGTTCTGGCGACAGACCCCTACCGTAAATGTGCACCGTGGCCCAGTACTGACGGCTCTCACCGTACATGGGTCCTTGGTACACAACATATTAAGGAGGCTCTTCTAAAGCATAGGCACGGCGGGTGAGGTTTGCGAGCACGGTCACAAAACCTCCAAGGTTGGTCGCTGTGGTCTCATTGTGAACAATGGGGCCAGGCATCGTGGCTTGGTTTGGGGAAAGGGCTGTGCTGTGTTGAGGCTAGCGTGCCCTTTTTATAGGAAAAGGGGACGGAGTCTTCCTTCACACGCTTCCGAATGAGACGGGTTGGGTGTCGGTCACTGGCGCGTGATCGACGGGCTAGGCTGATAGGTTGGGCACCGTCCGCCGAAAGGCGTCGGGTCACTGTGGGGCTATCTTACGCGAGAAGCTTGGCCGGGGCTAGGTTAAGGTCTGGTGGTTTGGTTAACCTAGGTTTATTGACCTGGCTAAGATAGGATTAGCCAATGGTCAGCCTGGCTCTAATACCAAGTCTGTCACGACCGGATTTTTGGGATATTAATTTCCCAGAAAAACGGCCTTTGTGCTCACCAGCCCCAGGATTACTGTTAGCTGATGAGGCATCAACTTGATACAAGAATTCCAAGCAAGGTACAAAATATGTAGTA
Source organism: Aegilops tauschii subsp. strangulata (assembly GCF_002575655.3). Taxonomy (NCBI): domain Eukaryota; kingdom Viridiplantae; phylum Streptophyta; class Magnoliopsida; order Poales; family Poaceae; genus Aegilops; species Aegilops tauschii. The sequence continues at coordinate 304,222,964 of NC_053041.3, forward strand.
CAAGACCATTGTGGCCTAGGAGTACAACACTTGGTTTCTAATGGTTGATGGCGGAAGCGGTTTGTGATTCATCTGCGTCTATGGGACTCCATTTCCCACAAGAACAGTTGACCAGGATAACTCCTATCTTCGCGAGGCTGCTATCACCATTGCGTAGGTTCCGGGGCTGTCGTCGTAATGCTTATCTCCAAGCAAGGAATCTGGCCAAGACAATAGCCAGGGACAAGCCAGTGAGTACGTTTGAATGTACTCGCAAACATTAAGAACACGGGTATAATATAACAAGGGGGTAATCATGCTCAGAAATATTTATGATCATGACGTCAGTCCCGAATTAAACGAAAAGCTGTGATGCACGCATGCGGGAAAAATATGAACATGCAATACGGGAGTAGGAATAGAATGCACTGACCGAGTGTTTGAAATGACTCCTCGAAAAGGTGCAAATAAATTAACAATGTCGCAGTCGGGCGTCTGAGCGACACCACATAAAGGGCTTATAAAGAAATAAGTAAATAATAAGCATGCCACAGTCGGGCGTCTGAGCGACACCACATAAAGGGCTTATAAAGGATGAATAAATAACAAACATGCCGTAGTCGGGCGTCTGAGCGACGCCACATAAAGGACTTATATAAGAATAAAAGAATAGTAAACATGCCGCAGTCGGGCGTCTGAGCGACGCCACATAAAGGGCTTATATAAGAATAAACACAGTGAATATCCAGGAGGTAGAACCGTCCCAAGGATACTCAATAATTCAAATAATGTAAATGGTTAGTCCATAATAATAATAAACATAATCCTCATATGTCACAGGTCATAAACAAAATCTAATCTAGCCGTTTCTCCATCCGATGACCGTCACTAGATCCAGTTAACCGTTTTCCATCCGAATACCGTTACGAAGATTTAGTTAACCGTGTCTCCATCCGAAAACCGTCACTAGATCCATCTCAGTCTGTAGTCCTTACCCATGTACATGGCTATCCAAAAAGATATGACCTCTGTAGAGGGTGTACTCTTTACCCACGAGTAGCGGATTTATTTAGTCCATCAGGACTAATTCCACCTACGGTCTTTTAATTGAAAACACGCCTGACCTGCACACACCAGCTTAGCTTACCGGTGTCTGGAATCACCCACAACACCTGTCGAGCCAAACTCTAAGTGGGGAGGCTACAACCTCGACGTAGCATGGGATCAAATTTATATACACGCGCTCTAAGGGGTGCCCCCCTCTCGGTCCCAACCGGAAACACCCATGCCCCCGGACCAGGTGGCATGCCTACCGGAGGCCTCCGGTATCTTCCACCATGGCCTCTCTGTACGGTGTGTGCTTTGGTAAGGGGTTGTCGACTTACTGAACCGTACCCCGTCTGCGACAGGGACAAGTGGTAGTACAAAACAAATAGGGAAGTCACTGAACAAGACTCGACCTACGACCGACTCAGGTGGTCCAAGTATTCTCCAAAAGATTAGCATAACCAAAATGTTTCCAATCACAGACAGAATCACCGCTCACCAATCCTCATCATGCCATACCGGACACACTCGTCCCGACGAGGAACTAGGGACAAGCTCGTGTCTACCCAAGACCACGAATCTCCCGGCTTCCTGCCGGTATGCATGAAAAGCTCGCGAGAATGATCACTATCACCAGCATAACCATTTCTAACAGTAAAGCATCTCCAAAAAAATGCACTCCTGCGTGTGACTTTACCGTTACATAAAGATAACATAAGCTCCAAGTCAAGTGGTGTTCTAACCGTATCAAAACACCACACAAAAATGTTATGCCAGAGTTCAGAAATGCTTGCCTTCAAGAGTATGCAAAGGGTGCACTTTTTTGAAAGCTTTCTCTTCTCTCCAAAATCCTATTTTGAGAAATATTCAAATAACAAATATTTCAAACACAGTACAAAAAGTTGTCTCAAATATTTTTGAAATAAATCTTATAATAAACTAGATGAAATTTAAGAGATGTAGGAAATAGAATCAACTCATTTGGGGTTTTATTTTGAAAGTTATAGCCAGTCAAAGATCAGTCAAACTTCTGTTTTTAAATAAAACCAGATAAGAAAACGTTTCGGAAAATATACGCTTTCGCAGCAGAGGAGACGTACTCGGGACTTTGCGCTATCACTTAACCAGAGAGGACGGGCGCGCGGGTCACTGACAGTGGGTCTAGAGGGCCCACTGGTCAGGTTTGACCATTCTTCCCTCTCCCTCCTCTTCTCTGCCGAACGGGAGCGGGACTTCGGCGATCGCCGGTGACAGACGGTGGCTCCTCGAGGGCACCTGAGGGCAAAGATGGACCCGCCAGACCGGGGCGGTCCTCTCGGTGGTCGCTGGGTCGACGGTGGTGGGAGGAGTCGCCGGCGGCGAGCTTCGCGGCGGAGGGGGCTACGGGTGAGAAGTGGGTTTTGGGCTCCGTTGGTCTCCGATCGAGGCTGAGGCGCTGGGCAGCTCCGCAAGGACAAGAGGAAGCGAGTGGTGGCGCTGGATGGGCGGGGGAGTGGCTGGTTTTGGCGAATGGCACCGGAATGCAGCGGCGGCCGAACCGGTCGGAGTTTGGGGAAGATGGCCTCTCCCGGGCAATCCACTGCTTGGGGAGCTCTAGAGGGAAGGCTGGAGGTCGCATGAGGTCTTGAACGAGTTCAGGGATCCCTTAAATAGGCGCTCGAGGCTGGACCACGGCGGCTGTGGATCCGAACGCCGGCGACAGCCGTGCTGTAGCTGCAGAGCGACGTGGCGGCGACGAGCGTGTGCCGACGAGCTTCGGGATAAGCTTGAGCTGTTCATAGGGGCAGCTGGCGCGCTGGTGTGGTTTGGGCGGCACCGTCCATGGCAGAGGCTCGCTGCCGATGCCGGCGTGCCGCCAAAAGCTCTGCCAGTGGTGCTGTAGGGCGCCAGAGGTGGCGTGGAGAGTGGGCGGGGTAGTGCGCGGTTCAGCGGGCAAGCAGGGGCCAGGGACGGGACGCGACGAGGGCGGCAGTGCGACGCGGCGGCTCAGTGCACGCGCGTGCAAAACGTGCGCTCTGGGCACGCCTAGAGCACGCATGGGACATGCTCGACGAAATGCCAGGGCGGCCTAGAGTGCGAGGGTGAGGCTGGCAATTAACAGGACTAGGATAGGGATAGGCAGGAATTTAGTGGACAAGGTTGCTGGGTCAGTGGAACAAGATCATAGTGCAAACTAGGAAGCATGCCCAAACCTGACTGTGCACACCAAGTGTTCGACAGAATGCTAGGTGCATTTAGGCAACTCTTGGAGTGGCCAAAATCTCCAGATCAGGGTCTCTCTAGATGTAGATGATGCTGGCAAGCTCATTTGAGAAAGACTAGAAACTTGCTAGTGCAAGTTTTGCAAAACTACAGTTTTGGACAGAAGGAAAGAGGTCTCATTGCATGCACTTAAAATCCTCCATTTGGTCCACTCTCCTGGACTTAAGGGTTTTGAAGGGAGGGCTTTAAGTAGGAAAAAGCTCAGGGTCACTAGAGCAAAATAAAGTAGGGTTGCAGTACAAATCATCAAATTGGACCAGAATGAAAAAGAGGTTGATTCACTCAAAAGTTTCAAAGAACATCAGTGGGTTTTGGTATAAAGTTGAATTATATGCATCTACTGACATCTCCAAACACTTGGAAGAATTTTTAAAAGAATATTTAAATAGGTTGTAGTGCAAAAATGCCTACTGGACCAGATTGGAAAAGTTGGTGTAGAGCTCAAAATCTCCAATGACCAAAAGATATTTTTGCATAAAAGTGATGTGGAGATATCACATGACATCCCCAAATTTTGGTGGAAATTTTAAATGCATTTGCCAAATGGTTGCAATGCAAACAGGCTCTAAATTCATGAAAAATCATTTTAAAAGAATAAAGCTCAGGGAAAGGCAAACCTTGCAATTAAATCCATTGAATAAGAATTGTTTTATAGAGAGAGCATGCAAGTCCAACAATATTTTTGGAAAGTTTTCACTTGAGGTAAAAACCCTTAAAATAAAAGGGAAAAAACTAGCCAAATGGAAAAGTTTAATTTCCTGTCAAAATTTTAATCAATAAAACAAGCTCAAAATTTTGGGGTGTCACAGCTTGTCAGCATGGCTTGTGGTGTCAACTTCTACTGGTTCAGCAAAGAAGTCATGGTCTTGAGGCGGCGGACCATTAAGCATGGCATCAACATTGGCTTCTTCCGGATCTGGAGTCTTTTCCGGTTCAATCACCACATTATCATCAGCCGGCTTATTTAGTCGAGCCTTCTTGCTGGGTCTTGGCTTGGCACTGAAAAGAACAAATATAAAAGGTAAAGATATGGTGTCAAACATAAGGCATTGAAAATAAAATTAAAAGTATGACTCACCCAGGAACTGTCTTGAGGGGTGGAAGCTTGGTGGCTGATGACTCGCCAGCAGATGAATGGGAAGTACCCTGATAATTTGAATCAGACGGGTTAAGAGGCTGACGGAAACAACCCCCCTTGGGGCAAGAAGTGTCAAGAGTATAAGAGACCTCTGATCGGCATTTCCGAACTGGAGTATTCGGTAAACCGGCGGAGGTAACTACCTGGCCGCTGTGCCGGGTTGTGCGGCGAGCTTCGTGTTGCTGTGTCTTCAAAAGAAAGTTTGGGTCCAAGTAAGCAAGGGGTGAGAAAAATTTACTTCTGAGTCCGGATTAGCGAGGTTGGCGGAGGATCTGAACCGGAGGAAAGGATAATTACCTCTACGTCATCGGCTTGACTGCTTTCAGCGTCATCCTAATAATAATCATTGTCAATGAGGTGTATGAAAAATGAACCAAGAGAATCAAGTTCTACCTCTGAGTCCGGATTAGCCACATCGGCATCAGCATTTGGTTCGGAAGACGCAGTGGTTCTTTTCTTGGCAGGTTTTTTAACAACCTTGGTCTTCGGGCGAAGTGGCTTTGCTGGTTTGTCTTGTGGTTTTGCCGGTTTATCCTGTGGTTTTTTCTTCCAGAACGGATCATCACCCTGGCAAACATGAAGAAAAATTTGAGAGTATTTCAAGGGATTAAGCTGAAAGAAAATAAGTCATATGATTCTAACAGCTGGCGGTTTGTTGGAGGTACAAAAAGGAGTCAATCCGGTCTGGCTACAGACAGCCTCCGGTTCATTCAGCATCTTCTTCACATCCTCGGTAACTTCATCATCTGTAAGCTGAATATCAATGTGTCGTTGAGGGTCCTTCAAGCTCCCCGTGTATTCACACATTAAACCGGGGCGCCGGCTTAAGGGCAGAATACTCCATTTTATCCAACAACGAGAAAAATCAACACCTGTTAAATCGTTCGCCATGAAGGCTCTAAGCTTTGACAGTTGTGGGCGTAGGTGGCCCTTTCCTTTGCAGTTCATCTTTGAGGAAAAGGATGTGTATTGCTAAGACGGTGAGGGCGGTAACCCGGCAAAGGATTTTCATCAGTTGGAGATGTATCTTTGCAGTAAAACCATGTCTGGTTCCACTCCTTGGGGTGACTGTGAAGCTTGGCGTGAGGGATGCTGACTTCTTTCCTTTTTTGAACCGCCATTGCACCAAGTTTGGTATTGGGTCCATCTGTGAACTCTGTGCGACGGTTTAAGTGGAAGAAATCCCTAAACAATTGAACTATGGGATCCTCTTGAAGATAAGCCTCACAAAAGACTTGGAAATGGCAGATGTTGGACACAGAGTTTGGACCGATGTCCGGAGGGTGAAGTTGAAAACTGGCAAGCACATCTCGGAAGAATTTTGAACCAGGAGGGCTAAAGCCTCGACCTAGATGATCAACAAAAATGACCACTTCTCCGTCCTTGGGTTCAGGAGGATTTTCCGTACCAGGAGCCCTCCAGTGGATAACCTCTTTTTTGGCTAAAGCGCCAGTTGCGACACATTTGTTTAACTGATCTTCGGTGACTCGAGAAGGAACCCAGTTGCATTCATAGACTTGCTTGGCCATTGCAAGGGGAAGCTGAAACATGATTATTGCCGGTTTAAGATTCACAATGGACAAATTATAAAAGCGGTGCAAGGATATATGCATGTTGTTAAACCGGGGTTTGTTATTGGTAAACCGGAATCTGTCAACGGAGAAAGTGCAAAGACAAATGCATTGGCGGTTCAACAGGGGACTAATGGTACTTACTGGATCATCATTTTTTATATAAGATTAAACCGCCTAGTCTGGTATTGAAGTTACAGATCTAAGATACATAAGTGAAGGATAAACAAGTTTCACAGCTTGGCATGGTAATTTCAGCTCTGCCGTGTGTTGGAAAATCAAAATATATTCTGACCTAATTTCAAGTGCTCGAACAGTTCGACAAAGTTCAAAGGAGTTTTATATAATGCAGATGCCCTAATCAGGAAAAAGGAGTTTAAATTACAAGGGCACTGGAAAGTATCAGATTTAACTAGCCATTGGTACTACTAAGGAAGAACAACTCCAAGAACTTAGAAGAACTCCAAGGAACACTGAAACCCTAATGGTGGATCTAGAGTGAGGAAAAGAAGAACTTACTGATGCTGAGGGAACAACGGAGGAGCGCCGCGGTTTTCTGGTACGATCAGGTTGATGCAGCGGCCGTTGTTGAGGCAGATGCGAAGATCGACGACGGCGGCGGAGCTCGGAGGTTCGGTCGGCACGAGGAAAAAGATGATGTGAAGAAGCACGAGGGGGGAAATGGAAAGACCCCCTGGCCCTATTTATAAAGGCAGAGGGATAAGTGACAGGCGCGAAAATCGAGGAGCCTAAAATTTGGATATGAGGCGGAGCTGTCGCCTCGATTGTCGGAGGCTCATTAAAACAAGGTGAGCTTTATGCAATTTCTAATAGCAGATGACGTCATGGTGGTTTATCATGATCCTGGAAGATGACGGCAGGACGGTTTACAAGACGTATGCGAAGGCATTGAAGAAGAAATTTTCTTAAGTATTGAAGATTGACACGAACCAGTTCAAATCAATCTGGGGCCTAATGTTGGGGATATTACTACTTGGCGTAAACCGGCCAGGAAAGGCCGGGTTATCCCTATGAAGAGTTATTATACTTGAAGCCCATGAAGACAGAGATGATGGCGCTTCAAGAAGGCCCAGCGCCCAAAGGCGGATTAAGGCCTGTAGTCATAAACTGGCCTTTATATGTAAGCTTGTATTACAAGGCAGAAATAGGTAGAGACTAGGCCGGACACGTTTATGAGCCGGCCTTGGAACCCTGTAAACCGGTGGGCGTCAATCCATGTATATAAGGGGACGACCCGGCGGCGGTTTAAGGACAGACAACAACTCGAGACTCAGGCAAAGCGTATTCGCTCCCTGGTCAGCAAAATCCAAGCAATCCCACAACAACTGGATCGTAGGCTTTTACCTTCACCGCAAGGGGCCGAACCAGTATAAACTCTCTGCGTCCCTTGTCCTTTTTAACCCCTTTAAGCTAACCCGTCGCGATGGCTCCACGACTAAGTCCTTTCTCTAGGACATCTGCCGTGACAAAACCACGACAAAATCACGTACAATTTGGAAAAGCAGCAATTAAATTACGGTGAAATTACGCTCTCCAGGTTGTTACGGCACACACGGTTGTAAAACACAAATGTTTGCGATATGCACCATAATCTGAGACGGTTCACAAAGAGGAAACGTGTGCAAGCATGCACACAGTTGTCGTTTGCAAAGCGTGTGCGATGTCAGACAATATCACAAACGGTGCGGGCAAACTAAACGTTTGTGTTAGTTGCCTTATCGTACACGATTCGCAACCATTAACTGCTTCTGATGAAGTATGCATCATAAATGTTGCACCACAGAATAGCGTGTGCGATAGTTGTCGTGTACGACGATGTTACGACGGTCTGACGTTTCGTAATCCTGTCCGACACTCGTACGGTGATTAGCTAATCTTCCTAACGGTGAACCGTTTGTGATGGGCCACGCATCATACACATTCTATAATAGTGAACTGTTTGTGATGGGCCGCGCATCGTAAACATAGCACCACAGAATACCGACAGCGATGGCAATGTGAGCAGAATCGAGTAGGAGTACTGTAGGGGCCCTATCCCCGACGGTTTCTGGGTCGTGTGGGAAGGACCCCCCTATCGCCCACACTCACTTGGCGACGGTTTCAAATGCTTTCGTGGAAAGGGGTTTTAAACCGTTTGTTTAGGACCGACGCGCACCAGTGAATCCAAGTAGCTTGACGGAGGGAACACCAAATACACACTTCTCCGGGTTGAGCTTCATGTTGATCTTGCGCAGATTAGCAAATGTCTCCTCCAGATCTTGGATAAGGGTAGCCTTATCCTTGGTTTTGACCACAATGTCATCCATATAAGCTTCTATATTTCTGTGCAATTGTGGCTCAAAACCAATCTGGACTACTCTTGCAAAAGTGGTCCCGGAACTCTTTAATCCAAAAGGCATGCGGATAAAACAGTATGTACCACACGGAGTGATCAACGATGTATTCTCCTCATCCTCTTTGGACATGAAGATCTGGTGGTATCCAGAGTATGCATCCAAAAAGGAGAGCAAATCACAACCCGAAGTGGAATCCATGATCTGGTCGATGCACGGCAAGGGAAATGGGTCCTTCGGGCAAGCCTTGTTAAGATATGTGAAATCAATGCAAAGCCTCCATTTCACATTCACCTTCTGGACCACCACTGGGTTTGCCAACTACGTAGGGTGCAGTACTCCTCTGACTAAACCAGCTGCCTCTAGCTTCTTGATTTCCTCGGCAATGAAATGCTGCTGCTCCAAGGCCTGCTTCCGAGCTTTCTGCTTGACGGGTCGGGCATGTGGGTAGACAGCAAGGTGGTGCTTGATTACCTCCCTCGGAAGACCTGGGATATCAGATGGTTGCTAGGCAAACACATCAATATTCGCCTACGGGAAGGCAACGGGCGCACTTTCCTATTGGTCATCTAGGGTGGCGCTGGTAGTGAAAGTACCATCAATGCCAGCCAGCCATGCCGGGACCTTCTTCACTTGGGGTGCAACAACCTTGGATCTCTTGTTGTTGGAACACTCCGGCATGTCATCAACTGGTGCCGTGCACTCGGAGGGGGCACGCTTCCCGGACTACTTGCCAGAGGTCCTACAATCACTCTTCTTTCCTTTGCTTTCCTTGGCAGGAGTTGCTGCTGCCGCAGCCTCTGCCGCGACAACATCCCGGTACATCTTGTCCAGGCAGATAATTGCATCCTTCTCATCTGATGGGATAGTGATGACTCCCAGTGGTCCAGGCATCTTCAAAGTGTTATAAGCATAGTGGGATGCGGCCATGAACTTGGCCAGGGCCGGGCGTCCCAGAATCGCATTTTACGGCAGGGGGAGATCAACCACATCAAACACAATCTTCTCAGTCTGATAGTTCAGTTCTCCCCCGAACGTCACCGGCAGCGTAATCTTTCCCTTGGGACGGCTCCTGCCGGGATTGACTCCTTGAAACGTGCCGATAACCTCTAGCTCTTCTTCTCCTATCTGAAGCTTGTTGATGACTGCGGGGGAAATCAGATTCAACCCGGCCCCGCCATCCACTAACATCTTTGTGACCTTGAGGTTGCTAATTGTTGGGGAGACAAACAATGGCAAACACCCTACCGCAGTGGTGCGACCAGGGTGATCCTCTTCATCAAAGATGATGGGCGTGTGGGACCATTTGAGCAGCTTCCGGTTGTCTGGCGCTGGTTCCACATCATTCACCTCTCGTGCCCATCGCTTGAGTTGGCGATGGGAGGTGTGCAAAGAGGCACCTCTGTCAATGCATAGGGCGTCAGTGGCTTTCTGAAATTCCTGCTCACTGGTTTCCTCTTCATTCCCTCCATCACTCACATCATCACAGACTTCCTTCTCTTGGCCCTTGGCGGGTTTTCCTTGATTTGGAAAGGGTTTGCCGGGGCGATTTGCTTCACCGCCTCGGCCCGTACCGCCAGCAGCATTCCGACCTTTCTCCTTATCATGCTTATCATACTCTGCTCTCTGTTTCTTGATGAGCTGCTCAACCTGATAACACTCCTGAAGGTCGTGGCCTTTGGTCCGCTGGATCTTGCAGTACATCCCATCACCTTTCCCAACTTTTTCTGCGGCAGCGGCTTCCTGGCAGGCAGCGCACGCGGCAGCTTCCCTGCCGGGGGCCTCAACCTTGGCTTTCTTGCGGGTACTAGGTGTGCCCGAACCTTCTACAGTGATCACTACTCTATCTCTTGGCTTCTTGTTGCGCTTCTTGCCCTTTCTCTGACTGGTTGATTCATCCTCATCTTTTGAATCAACATTGATGCATTCCTCCTCTCTAGGCAACTTCCTTCCTCCATCCGAGCACACTTTTCCACCAGTGTGTATAACTCCTTCACAGTCTTGGGCAACCGTACATTCATCTTAGAACGAATGCGACAGTTGCGCACATTGGACTGGAAGGCTGCTATAACAGCTGCTGGATCGATATTTTGAATATTTCTATGAACTTTACTGAATCTCTGTAAATACTTATGGAGGGTTTCTCCTTCCTTCTGCTCGAGAAGCTATAGGTCACTGGGTCTGCCAGGCTCTTGGTGGCCACCAGTGAAAGCACCGATAAACTCGTGGCACATATCTGCCCATGACGAAATGGAATTCTCCGGCAGGTGCATCAGCCAAGACCTCACGTTGGACTTGAGGGCCAAAGAGAAGTAGTTGGCGAACACATTCTCATCTCTTCCCCTGGCAGCCTAAACAGCGATGGTCTAGATGCTCAGGAACTCTGCCGGGTTCAGCCTCCCGTTGTATTTCTCAGGTATCTCTAGCTTGAACGTATGAACGGACGGCCAAAGGACTTGCCGCAGCTCTCATGTAAAGGCAGGGCAGCCAACCTCGAACGGAAGGCACCCGCCAACATCGAGCGCAAGCTCAACGACGTTGGGGCCGCCGCACCCGTCGGTTTGGCAGAGGTCATCGTGGCGCCGACCCACGACGACGCAGGCGTCTCCCCGCCGCCTATCCTTTGGGGTTTGACGTTGGCCTGGACGTGCTTGAGGGTTAGAAGATGCCATCGAGACATCGTCGGGGTCTTGACTCTGCTGCGCCCGCGCCGGCTGCCGTAGTGGGACTGCACCGTCTGACCATCCCCCTCCGTTCGGCCAGCGGTATGGGCGGTTGTTGCCACTTGGGGAGGTCGTGGCGGGCCAGCTCGTCGCGAGCCCCCAGCCTCAGCGAAACCTAGCAGGCTCTGGATGGTAGCACACCACTCATCCATCTGCTCGGCTGCCGGTGGAAACCTCAGTAGTAGCTGAGCTCGCGCCATAGCCTCCGTGGCGGCGCATGGCATAGATGATTATGACGTCGACTGTATCGTCGCCTGGCTCCCAGACGGTGGCTGCGGCGGCGTCGGCGGTAGCGCCGCGTCCACGCAGCTGTGGAAAGACCACCTGGACTGCAGGGTCGTGCGGTGGTGGCGCTCAAGGGTCAGCGGCTCCGTCGGGCGCAGCGGTCGGGTCGGCTCGCCCGGGAGGAAGCGCATTTACCGTGACCGCCCCTGTGGCAGGGACAGCCAGAGGGCGATGGCTCACCCCGGACTGAGCGCTGTTGCCGTGGTTGTGCCCGCCGGTGGGAGGAGGGGGTGCGAGCGGAGTAACCCTCTCGTCCCCACCTTGCGGAGCGTGACTGTCGAGACGGTGCTGATGTTTTTCTCCTCCGACGTCTCCAGCCCCCGTGTCGGCTATCGGGGGAGTGGTGATGGCGCCACCTGCTCCAACCACACCCCCAGCGGCGCTCACATCCTCGCTTGTCTCCGCATCCCGCGCAGCGTTAGAGGCTGCGGGCGGTAGAGCCTTCGAGGTGGATGGCTGGGTGAAGGGTGGAACTTCTTCTTCTTAGTCGCCATGGTCGATGGCGTCGTCGAAGATGAAGATGGCGATGAAGATGATGCACTGCGCATGCTTTCAGGTTCGCGCAGCGAGCCCCCCACCTAGCGCGCCAAAGATGTCGCGGAATATCCGCGGCCACCTATGGGACCGGGTGGCCCCTTGCTGGTTCGGCGGGGGGGGGGGGGGACGTCGCGTTGCACAAAGAGCAGATCAGCGCACGGCAGCACGGCAGAGAGCACACACGCAATTTACCCAGGTTCGGGCCGCTGCGAGGCGTAAGACCCTACTCCTGCTTTGGTGGATTGATGGTGGAATGGATGTGGTGGTGCGTAGTACACTTGCCCGGCAAGGTTTGTCTCGGGGCTGCAACGACTACGCGCCTGTAATGGCTTGGGGTTGTCAACTTTCCAACCCTCTAACCCCTTCTACGAGTGCCATGGGCCTCCTTTTATAGATTAAGGGGTCACCACAGTGGCAAAGTGGTCATTATCCACTGATATGATAGCAAACAGTGCTATCATACCTAACTCTACGGGCTGACAGGGTGCATTAAATGCATCGCTTAGTGTCACATTAGTGGTTGCCCGGCAAGGCCTGCCGGGCTCTCTTGCCAGCTCCGCGCCTATTCCCTTGACAAGTCGTACGACGGGTGTCATCTGTGGGTTTCTTCTGTAGGAAATGGCTGCCATGTGGCTAATGGCTGCCACTTAATGATCTTGCGGCTTGACACCACACTGATTGGGGACGTGGGTCATACTTGAGTAGTTGGCGGGGTGGTTTAGCCCCCGTGAGCCCCGGTAGGCTCTGCCGGGGAGTCTTGGTTGCTTACTTCTGGTGGTGGCCTCGCCCCTTGCCAGGCTCGCCTACCTGGCAAGGGAGGCCCTTCTTCTACTCATATCTTGCTCTCTTGGTTTAATCTTGGCCTCTCCGGGCTGCATGTTGGTTCTTCAAGTCTCTTGGCTCTTCGACCTCTGACATGAGCCGGTGCTTCAATCTTGATCTTGTGCCTGTGCACAGTTGGGCAATACACTCAAGGTCTGTTGCACCGACACTCATGCACCTTGTTAGCACGCGCATGGCGGTTGCGGCCGCGCTGTCGCCAGAGTGGGCCATCGAAGTTGCCCTCACGACGCGGGTCCACGTGCCCATCTTTCACGAACGACGATTGAACAGTGAAATGATATTTGGGGAGCGAGCTAGTGTGCTTGAGACGCCAGCTGTGGGCTGTAGCCAACACACCTTATCGCGTAAGCCATAGGCGTACTATACACCGACGGTGCTCCAGGATATTCTGTGCTGCATCTCACAGGGTTGGTGATAGTAAACTATGTGCGATCTACTTGATTTTTCATCTTGATTTGAATTACATAATGGGGTCACAGCGTCAATGGACGGTGTTTGAATTGCTAGACCTTTTATCTGCAGTGAACATGCAATTATATGTGTGTCGTAAAAGAATTGGAATTATTCAGGGTTCGTTTGAACATTTCATACATTAAATTGGTTTTCTAGCCATTTCAGGTGCACAATTCAAAATTAAACTACATGCACATGCTTCGGTGCACCAACATGGGTTGTAAAAGTATATATGTGTCCATGGGTTTATGCTTATGTCCCATGCAAATAATGGGGATGAAATTCGAACACCACGGCTCCGTGGCTCTCCGGCAAACGTCGACGTACTTGCTTTTGTAGTTCTAGTAAATCCAAAATTCGTCCAAAATACATGAAACTTGGCATGCTATCATGGAGCGGCATCAACATGCCGTGGTAAATTTTTTGTCCCATTAGGGGCAGGTTTGGGTATAAGCTTCTCATAAACCAGAGCTTCTCACAACAAGTGTGATGGTTTCGGTACGGAACATTTCACCTTTCTCGACGAAACGATATCCGTTGCCTCTTCTCGATTTCAAATTTTTTCCTAGTGTCAACATAGAACAACAGGAGTGTGGTGTCAATTTTTGGGATTTTTCGGCGTTCGCTTGGACATTTTTATACATTAACTGTGTTCTCTATGCATTCATGTGCATAATTTAAATTTGAACTACCGGCACATGCTCTAATCATATAAATTAGTTGAAAATTCAAATATGTGTCCTTGGTTGCCTACTTAGGTCCCATGCAAGAAATGGGAATGAATGTCAAACACCCTACCACTGTCACTTGGCCGCAAACATTGATATACCTGGTTTTTAAATTCTAGTAAATCCAAAGCTTGTCTGAAATTCATGAAACTTGGCACGCTGTCATGGAGCAGCATCAACATGCCGTGATAAAAATTTTGTCCAATTTGGGGCAGGTTTGGGGATATGCTTCTCACAAACCAGAAGTTCTCACATCAAGCCTGGTGGTTTTGGTAGGGAACGTTTCACCTCTTTGGACGAAATGATATCCATTGTCTCTTCTGATTTCATTTTTTTCCTAGTGTCAACATAGAACAACTGGAGTGTTGTGTAAATTTTTGGGATTTTTCAGGGTTCGTTTGGACATTTTATGCATTAATTAAGTTTTCAATGCATTTATGTGCATAATTCGAATTTGAACTACATGCACATGCTCTAATGCATATAAATTGGTTGAAAATTCAAATATGTGTCCTTGGTGGCATGCTTAGGTTCCATGCAAGAAATGGGAATGAATGTCAAACACCCTACCACCGTCACTCGGCCGCAAACATTGAGATACCTGGTTTTTAACTTCTATTAAATCCAAAACTCATCTGAAATTGATTAAAATTGGCATGCTATCATGGAGCGGCATCAAAATGCCGTGGTAAAATTTCTGTCCCATTTGGGGCAGGTTTGGGTATATGCTTCTCACAAACCAAAGCTTCTCACAACAAGCATGATGGTTTCGATAGGGAATGTCCCACATTTGGGGACGAAACGATATCCATTGCCTCTTATTGCTTTCAAAAAATTTCTCGTGTCAACATAGAACAACATGAGTGTTGTGTCAATTTTTGTGATTTTCGGGGTTCGTTTGGAAATTTTTATGCATTAACTGAGTTTTCAATGCATTCATGTGCATAATTTAAATTTGAACTACATGCACATGCTCTAATGCATATAAATTGGTTGAAAATTAAAATATGTGTTCTTGGTTGCATGCTTAGGTCCCATGCAAGAAATGGGAATGAATGTCAAGCACCCTGCCACCGTCACTCGGCCGCAAACATTGAGATACCTGGTTTTTAAATTCTAGTAAATCCAAAACTCGTCTGAAATTCATGAAAGTTCGCATGCTATCATCGAGCGGCATCAACATGCCGTGGTAAAAATTTTGTCCCATTTGGGGCAGGTTTGGGTATATGCTTCTCACAAACCAGAGCTTCTCACAACAAGCATGATGGTTTCGGTAGGGAACGTCCCACCTTTGGGGACGAACCGATATACATTGCCTCTTATTGCTTTCAGATTTATTTCTCGTGTCAACATAGAATAAATGGAGTGTTGTGTCATTTTTTGTCATTTTTTGGGGTTTGTTTGGACATTTTTATGCATTAACTGAGTTTTCAATGCATTTATGTGCATAATTCAAATTTGAAATACATGCACATGCTCCAGTGCATATAAATTGGTTGAAAAATCAAATATGTGTCCTTGGGTGCATGCTTAGGTCCCATGCAAGACATGGGAATGAATTTCAAATACCAGGGCACCGTTGATTGCTGGTAAAACATTGAGATACCTGGTTTTTAAATTCTATTAAATCCAAAACTTGTCTGAAATTCATGAAACTTGGCATGCTCTAATGGAGCGGCATCAACATGTCGTGGTAAATTTTTTGTCCCATTTGGGGCAGGTTTGGGTATATGCTTCTCACAAACCAGAGCTTCTCACAACAAGCATGATGGTTTCGGGAGGGATCGCCCCATCTTTTGGGACGAAACAATATCCATTGCCTCTTACTGCTTTCAAAAAAATTTTCGAGTCAACATAGAACAACAGGAGTGTTGTGTCAATATTTGTGATTTTCCGGGGTTCGTTTGGACATTTTTATGCATTAACTGAGTTTTCAATGCATTTATGTGTATAATTGAAATTTGAGCTAGATGCACATGCTCCAATGCATATAAATTGGTTGAAAAATGAAATATGTGTCCTTGGGTGCATGCTTAGGTCCCATGCAAGAAATGGGAATGAATTTCAAACACTATGGCACTGTTGATTGACGGAAAAACATTGAGATACCTTGGTTTTAAATTCTAGTAAATCCAAAACTCGTCTGAAATTCATGAAACTTGGCATGCTATCATGGAGCGGCATCAACATGCCGTGGTAAAAATTTTGTCCCATTTGGGGCAGGTTTGGGTATATGCTTCTCACAAACCAGAGCTTCTCACAACAAGCATGATGGTTTCGGTAGCGAACGTCCCACCATTTGGGACGAAATGAGATCCATTGCCTCTTATTGCTTTCAAAAAATTTCTCGTGTCAACATAGAACAACAAGAGTGTTGTGTCAATTTTTGTGTTTTTTTCGGGGTTCGTTTGGACATTTTTATGCATTAACTGAGTTTTCAATGCATGTATGTGCATAATTGAAATTTGGGCTACATGCACATGCTCCAGTGCATATAACTTGGTTGAAAATTCAAATCTGTGTCCTTGGGTGCGTACTTAGGTCCCATGCAAAAAATGGGAATGAATTTCAAACACCAGGGCACCGTTGATTGCCGGCAAAACATTGAGACACCTGGTTTTTAAATTCTAGTAAATCCAAAACTCGTTTGAACTACATGAAACTTGGCATGCTATCATGGAGCGGCATCAACATGCTGTGGTAAATTTTTTATCCCATTTGGGGCAGGTTTGGGTATATGCTTCTCACAAACCAGAGCTTCTCACAATGAGCATGATGGTTTCGGTAGGGAACGTCCCACCTTTGGGGACGAAACGATATCCATTGCCTCTTATTGCTTTCAAAAATTTTCTTATGTCAACATAGAACAACATGAGTGTTTTGTGAATTTTTGTGATTTTTCGGGGTTCGTTTTGACATTTTATGCATTAACTGAGTTTTCAATGTATTTATGTGCATAATTCAAATTTGAACTACATGCACATTCTCCGGTGCATATAAATTGGTTAAAAAATCAAATTTGTGTCCTTGGGTGCATGCTTAGGTCCCATGCAAGAAATGGGAATGAATTTCAAACACCAGGGCACCGTTGATTGCCTGCAAAACATTGAGATACCTGGTTTTTAAATTCTAGTAAATCCAAAACTCGTCTGAAATTCATGAATTTGGCATGCTATCATGGAATGGAACCCGACATGCTGCGGTATTTTTCGTGTCCAGTTTGAGAGAAGGAGCACTCGAATAATGACAGCCAACAAAGGCATTTCGAAAAAATAGCTGCCACTTTAATATCTCAAACGTTTGTATAATTCAAACCGTGTGCGTTCTGTTAACCATTCACGTGGCGCCACGTGTCTTGGTTTTAATGGCTGTAGGAGGTGCCGTGCGGACAACTGCTTGACCTTGACTGAACGGGAGGCATGCGAGCGCAGTCCAGTGCGCAGGCTGACCGAGAGGCATGCAAGCTATCCTCGAATGCGCAGGCTCACCGGGAAGCGTGCGAGCTGTACGCTGCGCAGGCTCACTCGGAAGCGAGCCCTTTGACTTCCATGGCTGCCTGCCTTCCTCTCCGTGCGCGCGCCCCCTCAGCGGCATGGGACGCCGCTATCTAACGCTACCTCTCAGCGCCGCCAGCTGCCGTCCTCCCGCGCCCCGCCCGTCGATCCTGGGACGACATGATGCAAAGTGAGAGCGGGATTTGTGCATCTCTTCTACGCAAATGGTTCTTTTGGATGACCTATGTGCAACCACTTACAAAAAATTTGGTAAGATTTGCATCTGTCATATTGGGTATGTTGCCATTTGTCAAACTGGAAGATTGACATTTGTTGATCTAGTAACATTGCCATTTGTCAACCTTGTAACACTGCGATTTGTGAAAATATGAAGCTAAAAATCACTAGCAGTATCTAATTTTTGCAACTAAAATTCAGTAATTAAGCATAGCTTTCATTCATAGATTAAGCAGTCGTTCTTAATTTATACAAACAGTTCAACTCAATAGTTGAACCGACCAAACTTTTCCACAATTGTTGCCAACCACGTACTGAAATAGCTAGTTCAACTATATATACTAGCTAATTTTAAGTATGTTTTACAGTTCCACCACATCTATAGTCAGATGAACTGAACAAAATAGCCCCTAAATACTACTACTACTACTGCGGAGGGGCATTGTACTACTTCCGACTGCCTCTCCTATGCCGAGCGCGCTCAGTAAGAGGCGGAGGAGGAGGACCCTACCGACGAGCTGGGCAACCGCAATACGGTGCCTGCCGCTGTTGCAGCTTCAGCGACGCTCACCTCGGACACCCTCTGCCGCTCCAGACGACCCCTCTTGAAGCGGTGGTTCTCCTCATAGATCTTCCAATTCCTCGCCTCTGAGGAGGCGTGTGCCGCGGCCACGGTGGCGGTAAGGCTCTTTGCATGCTCGACGAGGCGCTCCTCCTCCTCCTGCAGGAACTCGGTGTAGCGCGCAAGGTCGCTGACGCACGTGCGAGCATCCACCTCCGCCTCCCGCCTTCGGGTGGCGGTGGCGGAGCGGGTGATGACCCCGACGGTCGACAGTGGGCTATCGGCCACGGCGGCCGACGATGGGGTGGCGGCCACGACCACCACCTCTCGCCTTCGGGCCGCGGTGGCGGAGCGGGTGATGGCCACGGTGGCTGGTAGTGGGGTGGCGGCCACGACGGCCACGTCCCGCCTTCGAGCCGCGGCGGCGGAGCGGGTGTTGGCCCTGGCTTTCGACGGTGTTGTGGTGGCAACGGCGGCCCGCAATAGCTGCCGACAGGCACTGGCGGCGGAGCATGTGGTGGGTGCTCCACGCACACCCAACAGGGACACCACGCGCACTACACTACGCCGGGGACTGCGCCGCCGCTGCAGTGTAGCCTCACAGCTGGTGCTGTCCTCTGATGACGGTGGGGTGGCTGAGCGACAACGACGGACCGGTGCCATTGGCGATTGTGGGAGAAGCAGACGAGATAAGCTACAGGGAGGGAGGGAAAATGCGACGCAGGACTCGCCGGCCGTGAGGGTTTTTATAGCAGGCCGGTAAGCATTGGGATTTTGGGGGATTTAACCAAGTCGGGCGGGAAGCTTGCGCGGAAACCTGTGAGGTTGCGCGGGAATGGGCTCACAGACGATTCATTGGCGCCACCATTTGGCCAAAAGAACGCCCCTGCGCGGTGCGCAAGCTTGCGCTGTAAGCCGTCTGCGGTAGCAGGGTGACAAGACGTGCGAGAGGAGGACGAAAGGCCACATACACATACGGTTAATAAAAAAATGTTTACCATTTAATTACCTACTATACCCCATCCTGGTTTATATGTATGATTTTACTAATAAAATATGAATGCATGTCGCCAAAGATTATATAGTTGGATTCGTATTTTAACATAGTTACCAATTATATAATTTTTATAATATGCATTAACATTTTTTTAGTTAATTTTGAGGACAAAGTATCGCACAGAATATAAAGGGGACTATAGACTAGACGGAGGTGGTAGCACACGGCCGCTCTCTACGCAGCGACGCAACTGTCGGCCGGCTTGTAGGCGACCATTTCCTGCGTGTTCAACTGCTCTATGCGTGTGGTTGCTTGCGGTTCAGGCGGCTGGGGCACGCTCTGCTCGCGTCCCGCCGCGCGCGCTCTGCTCTCGCGTCCCTCCGGGTGCTCTGCCCTCGTCCCTCCACGCGCGCTGCCAGTGTTTGGGGCCGGCGCACGATCACGCACATTCGTGTGCATGCGGTTGCGCCGGGCGCGACATGATGATGCACTTACCCGCTGCAAAAACTGCCATGCGGACGCGCAGAGAATCCAAAGGCCGCCCGACCCCCATTTATCCCTGTGGCCATTTACCTTATATCTCTCACGCCACATGACACAATAAGCACACCCACGACGAGACATACAGAGAGGACATCCAGCGGTTCCAATGGCGCTCCCCGTGGCTCCAATGGTGCTCGCAGCGGCCGACGAAGACAACGGCAGGCAGTTCACCACACATCACGTAGTGGACACCCGTGTGAGGGGGAAGGCCCTCTCGGTGGTGTACACGAACGACTCGGTCTCGATGGAGAGCTTCATCCAAACTATGGAGCAGTTCCTTGCCGAGGACAAGTACCGAGTGGTCGGCTTCGACCTCGAGTACACCATCGGTTGTGCCGGGCACGATCAGAAGGTTGCCGTCGCCCAGTTGTGCGTGCGACATGACGTCCTCGTCTACCACTACCACCTTGCCACAAGGCCTTGCGAGCGTTTCTCCAGGTTTATCAACAACTCCGATTACAGTTTCTCTACGGTGGACACCACCAACGGTCTAAAAACGCTCAAGGTTTCGGACTTGAAATGCCCGAATCTTGTCAACATCCAGCACCACTACAAGGTCTGGGGCAGCGACATAAACAAACTGAACTCCCTGGTTGACCTCGCCTCGGCCATCATCAATCCCTACTACATGAAGATGAAAAATGAGAGCAACAAGGACAAGAGCGCCTGGCACAGTGTGTGGCATGAGAGACTGGATGAACAACATGTCAAGTACGCGGCCATGGACGCGTACACAAGCTACGAGATGTACATGCGGATCGTTGACATGAGTAATTGTCTTCTTCCTGCCCCAGACGAGGGATCGAGCCATAGAGCAGTGGCGGGAGCGTCACAAGAAGTAGATGACTAGACGATCATTTCTCCTACTTTAGAATGCATGCAATTGTTTATTGAGGTGTGTGTGAATGATCTGTATAGTCACTTATGTAATTGGATGTTTATTTCAGTTATATATATATATATACACACACACATGTTATTCTACTGTAGACAGAGCAAATCACATGGCTTATTAGCAGCAATCGTCTCTGTTATTATTGGTCTTCGCACACATTTCTGATTATGGACCTGTTTGCCGCGTATCACACACATCTTGTTCAGTTGAACTATTTCCATTGTGTTGCCTAATCACACACAGTTCATCTTAGTGAACCGTATGTTGTATATCGCAGACGCCTTCATCTGGTTGCCCATTTCTTTTATTCCTCCTCATCCCAAATAGTTAATTGAATTGAACCGTATGCCCTGCATCGGACACGCAACTAAAATCTGAGCCGTGTTTGATGCATCCCTCATCGCAAACGTTTTGCACCTTTTCTGATGGGTTTTTTTACACCACCATTTGTGATTATGGCATCGCACACAGTTTCGTCGAAGGGTCTCTGATCATAGTGTTGCGTTTGGACCATCCTGTAGTAGTGTTAAACTATGCTAGTATGGTGGCGCACTATTTTATTGATGAAGATAAGCATAGCGACTCCATTATAACTTAGTATTTAGCCAGGGGACTCGTGAGATTATTACATTACCTGCAGCTTCTTTGTTCGATCTTTACTCAGGCAGGTACACTATTATGCTCGATGACATTTATGCATATTAGAGCCTAACACAATCCCCATTACCTGAGCCAACACTCCTGAGCTATATCAAGAGCCTATTTATCAGTGGGAGCCACATGAGATCTCCAACGAGTGGAACCCTTAGGACCCTCCGCAGTATCCAGGAGAGGGCTACTTCGATCCATGGCCATAGACCAACTTAGGGCAAAAGCCTAAGCTTGGGGGAGTACATATTCCCACTGACATTACATTCATGTTCAAACACTCATTTCACTTGTCGGTGTTCATCCTTTTTCATTGTATAATCCACGTTAGTTTTATTTTGCTTTCTTCTTGTGTGTTTGAAAAACTCTGATAAAATCCAGAAATATGTCTTGCTTCTTTTTAGTTTTTCTTTCCAGTTTAAAGTAGTTGTAGTATTAAAAGAAAACCCAAAAAGATTTCTCGTTCTTCTTTTGTTTGTTGGGAGCTTTCCCGTATAAATAATTTTTGTCATTTTTATTTTTCCTTTGTTTCACTTTCCTCAAGAGAACAACAAAAACTCCAAAAATATTTCAATGTGTTTCTCTCAAATTCTTTTCTGTGGGTCGCAAGGAGAGGACCACGATGAAAATGTTGAGTGGGTCTTATATGCATTATTATTGATCTAACAAAGAGCCCATATTACCTTGTCTTCTCCTTTGAATAAATGTGTGGGTGCACCAGGAACGGAGTCCCTAGTACTCCTGACTTGTGCACGGACGGTTGCAGTCCCCCCTTCCCCAGCAAGGTACCTTGGCAAGAGATAAAAGCAAGCTAGGGGAACCACTCTTTGTGAGATCAAGGAGAGCATTAAGAAGATCAAGCTGGGAGGAAATCACCTCAGGGAAGTGATGTAGGGCGGAACCCTAGGTGGCCGATCTTTCACGAAAGGAGCGGATCCCTACGAAGAACGTGATGAACACGAGGGGAAACACGAGGGAAACAGGAGAGAAATCACTCAACCAACAAGAATAGATCACACATGCGCTAGATCGATGAACACAAAGGTAAGATACAAGATCCATATCCAACAAAGGACGATACAAGAGGTAACCGGTTCTTCTCCGTAAGGAGTTCTTGATGGGGGTCTTCTCCGTGAGGAGGTCTTGAATCCAAGGTGGATCTTCTCCGAAGAGGGGCCGTGGTCTCTCTCGTGGAGTAGATCCGTAATGGATGAGCAAAGCTCTATCTCTAAATGAGCTAATCCTTTGCTAACCCTAAAACATAGGTGGAGGGGGAGTATATATAGTCCAAGGGGCGAAGGGGTACATGGGCTTTTGGCCCGGATACACTGCACGCAGGCAGGAGGGGCCGGATGTCCGGGCGACGGGCCGGATGTCCAGGCTTTCCCGAGAAGCCGGATGTCCGGGCGCTGGGCCGGATGTCCGGGCTGGCGAGATCCAGATTCTGGACGTTCCGTGATGGGCGCCGGATTTCCGGGCTGGTGCCGGATGTCCGGGCTTGCGGGAGGGGCCGAATGTCCAGGCCCTGTAGCACTTCAGTTGCTGGGCTATTGTTGTTGTTGACATCTATAGGGGCCGGATGTCCGGGCCAGGGCCGGATGTCCGGGACCTGTAGACTTTCTCCGGTTCCTCTCGTCGTGCTCCTTCATCCTTGTACTTGGGGACTTTTCCATCATTCCGAGCATCTCCGAGAGGGTCTCCTTGGTACCTAGGCATGTGTAGTGTCCTTGCATTAGGTAGCAACCATGTCTCACATGAATGGAAAGGAGATGCATTTAGGAGCGGGTTCACCTTAGGTCCATTGGCGTAGGCTCGAGTGTACATGGGGATGATCGTAGGATGCTCTGCATCATCTCCCCTCCCTTGGGAAAGATCCGACGTCGGATCGAAATCCTCATCACCATGGAAACGGTTGTCGTGGACGGACTTGTAATTGGACGGAGTGGAAGTCATGGCACAATCCAAGTACTCCAAGGTGTTTCCGGAGTGGTACACATGCAAAAAGAGCAAACACAAACGACACTTGGAAATACAATGGTTAGCGCACATAAGGTGTCCATCATGTAAGAATGAGTCCGCGAGGCAAGGTTGTTCATGACAAAGCACATGAAGCTTAGCAAGATGATATGGAATGATATGTAAAGCATTCATGGGAGCAAAAGCATTCATTGTGCACACAAATGTGTTGTGAATGTGATCAATGCAACCACGGTGCAAAATGATGTCATAGTGAGACGGTTTATCAATAGCATGAATATGGTAATTGATGCTCAATATGAATAAGTTATCATGCAATTGATGGTAGGCAATATGATCATGATGTATGAATATGCCATCAAGAAAGATCACAACAAATTTGCTAAGAAAGTGCTCAAGCTCATATATCATGGATGACATAGAAAGACAAGATGCACCAAGGCATAATGCAAGTCAATCCATGTATAAAGTGCAAACTTGTTATGGGAGTTGTTGTACCATGGCTCAATGTCGTGGTGGAAATGGTGGTCCGTTGGTGAATCCACTAAGTCCGAGCACTCCTCAACTTGAAGGTCCAAAGGGTCCATATCCAATGTCAGTCCTCCATCCAATATATGTATCATGTAGACAAGAAGAAGGAAACAACAATGAAAGTATGGCCCATCCAATATGCATATATGAGAATGGCTCAAAGGGAATGAGTTCACCTTTATGAGGATGTCGAAAATGTTGGTGTTGCACATCATGTACGCCTTCACATGACCAATATGTCTCGCGATGGTACCGCCTTGTGAATTCCTCAAAATGAAAGAACATGACAAACACTCGGAAAAACAAATGAGGTTAGTGCAAATGTAGCACCTATCATTCGAGTGGTAAGATACCCAACAAGTGTTCTCATCATTCTTATCATAAGAAAGGACAAGGTGTGACATGGTATGTGAGCATATGATGCAAATACAACCAAAGACAATAGGCTCAATCAACCAAGCATGCATCACAAGTGAAGTATCCAAGTCTCCAAGATCATTAAGCATATAGGCAACTATTGGAGGCAAGCGACAATAAACAAGATACATCATGAGAGAGGCATGAGCATATATGTCATCAACCCAAGAAAGCGAGTAATGGAACATGGGTGATGCAACCAAGCAAGTAATCATAGTGATCAAGTCAAGCAAGCTAGTAGTGCGAAGATGCAACGTACTAGAAGGAATCATGGCAAGCATGTCATGTGTGCAAATAGTGGTCATGAATAATGCACAGGACATATCACAAGCATGAAAGCAAGATATGAGCAATATATCATCATTGTATTGGCGAGAGGCCGTATGTAAATAGCAATGGGACATCATGACTCTCCCAACACAAGAATCAACAATAGCATGAGGCACATGATAAACATGGCAATAGCAACAAGGATCTCCACCAAGCATGCAAATACACATAGAAGTGGCATAATGGTGTATCATGGGTCAATGCAAGCAAGGGTCACAATTGCATGGCAAAATCATAGAAAGAGGCATAACATGCAAAGTGAACACGGGAAAATGGACATAACGTAACAAGTGATATATATCCAAAATCCATGTGAGAGCCAAGTAAAAGGAATGCGCGAAGGGAATGGTGGGAAGGACAATCCACGGGATCCCAAGTCATCTTTGCTGTCAAGAGCTCATTTCGTCAACTCACGGGATTGTGAGGAAGACGAGTGTTCATAAGTACCTACACAAAACTAAGACAAATGGAAAATTGTGTGTCCGTGGTAGATGTACACATCATCCATCATGATGCATACGTGCTTGTGTCGGTTAGCACCAAATATCCAATGCTCAAATAAATGAGATGCGTGATATAGAAACATGTCATCCATCATGAGAGGTTTTTTATTATGTATAGCATAATGGAGACTCAAATTGTGTCATGCATCACTAGTGATATCAAGAGCATTGTTATGAGTGGTATGCATATGGTGCAAGCAATTATGGGAATCATGCAAAGTATGGAATGCATCAAGATCTCCTAATATGTATGAGGAAACTATGGGGGTCTCCTCATGAGCATTTGTAGAAACATCACATGGAGAACATTGACAACATCCAAAACAATGCATATTCGGAGCAATGTGATCATGGCATGGCATAGTAGATGAATTGCGTAAATCATGTAAAGGAATCATGGCAATATCATCACATGAAAAACAAAAGCCAATGACCATCATTTCGTCATCTATGCCATAAGTGCAAATGGGATTTATCTTAATGGGGCATGCATAGTTACTATGTTGAGATTGAAATGAAGCAATATGGGAGATCTCACTCATAGCATATGACAAGTTCAATGGATTGTCAAACATGACGTGACCAATAGAATTTTCACATGATATCCTATGGAACATAGCATCATAACTAGGCAATTCAACATGCTCATCATCATATTCATCATAAATGGGTAAGTCATGACATGAAGAAGTCGCACTAGCATGAAGCATGGGAATAGGTGGATCAACATCATCCAAGCAATCATTGGTAAGATAGTCCACTAGTGGGACAAGAGAAGCACCATCACCTATGTTACCTTCGGAACATCGCTCATGTGTCGTAGGTGAGGTGGTGAAGAACAAGTCGTTCTCATCGTCATCTTGATGGAACCATGTGGGTGGTGCATCGTCGTCCACAATGGCCATCGTCGTCTCCAATTGAGGTATGGACTCGTCGAGGATAGGCATGTCATCATGTAGGAGACCTAGCACCAAAGAAGAAAACACACTACGAGTAGAGGTGAAGTCATTAGGAATCATAGTGGCCTCACATGCCATGTCAACTACCTCACTCACTAAGTGTTGTGGCCCACTCACTCCCAATATGATGCTCTCACTCGTATGGTTGGTGGAGTCACTCAAATGGCTCTCAACCTCACATAGGATGTGTGGCATGCTCTCAAGTGTGGGGCTAGTGGTGGTCACACTCATCCTCTCATAGGAAATGCTCTCAATTTCACATATGGTGGAGTCACTCATGTCACTCATGTGGTGGTGGCTCTCCTCACATGGCAATTGGGTCATCTCATGATATGTGGGTGTCGGAGAGATGTTGGTGCAAATGTCTCCATGCTCAAATCCTATCACTGCCTTGGTTGAAGGGATAGTCCCATGCTCAACCTTCTTGTCGCCGTCTTGTTGTTGGAGGCCTTGGTTGAAGGGAACGTTTTTTTCGCGAAATACGGTGGCCCGTCCTGTGGGTCCCAGCAGTCAGGGGGAAACGTTTTTTTCGCGAAATACTGGTGGCCCGTCCGGTGGGTCCCTGCTGTCAGGTGGAGGAATAATTATTTTCCGCGTAATAAGGAGGCACTTCCTTGCGGCTGCCGTGGACCCAACTGTGAGCCGCTCCACGTACAGTACTCTTCCGATGGAAGTCGGTCGTTGACCACATTGACCACGCCGCGCCGAGAGCACCATGGCGGTGGACGACGGCGAGGCCTAGGAAGGGGACGACGCGGAGCCGGGGAAGACGCGGCAGTGGAAGCCCGCGCGGAGAGGAGTACGAGGGTTCACCGGTTCGGCTGCGGTGTGAGGCTGCCGTCGCCGTAACAGGGGGTCTGGGTGAGTAGAGGGATGCCCTGGCCAGCGGTGGGAGTAGTAGGGGGCGCTGAGGCCTGCGCAGCAGCACAGCCGGCCACGGGAGGCGGGAGTAGGCGGTCCCGCCGGCGCTGCTTTAGCAGCTGGAGCAAGAAGATCAGAGATTGAAGAAACACGACGGTCGTTGGATTGACATCCAACGGTTACGTCTACTAGAATCGTTTGTTGACGTATATAATAACTAAAAAAATCTTGCATACGCGTCAACTAAATAGGCCCACAAGTCAGACCACTCCCCCTTTTTTTAGTAATTTATATATAGCTCATGGCAACTTCTGATGCAATTTATTGCAGTCGTTTTTTTGGTTGGCCAGGGCCAATTTCGCATATTTCTGTGGGTTCCAAACTATTTTTTATTGCGAAATGTCGAGCCAGATTTAAAGTACTTTGAAGATATATTTAAATTAGGTTAATGCCCAGTGAAATAGGAATCTGAAAATGTGAAAAAATTCAGAAATTATAAAGTAATTGCCAATTTGTCATCTGTTTTTATATTTACAACCCATTTCATATTACTTTCATGATTTGCAGGCGTCTTGAAAGAGTTGCAGCCCATCA
The DNA here is from genome assembly GCF_002575655.3 of Aegilops tauschii subsp. strangulata. Classification (NCBI taxonomy): domain Eukaryota; kingdom Viridiplantae; phylum Streptophyta; class Magnoliopsida; order Poales; family Poaceae; genus Aegilops; species Aegilops tauschii. Next base: position 304,250,432 of record NC_053041.3, read on the forward strand.
GGGCGTAGAAAAATAAGTAGGCCTGGATTGGGTATTCTTTAGAAAAAATAAGTTGGGCTCATTTTCACAAAGAAAAAATAGCTGGGCTGGTCACATGGTGAACATAAAATATAAGCCTGGGCTAGACGGGCCACAGCCCAGTTCAAACCCTGCTCCGTCGCAACAATACCAAACAAAAAAATACTGCTCGAGTAGCTACGTCCCAGGTGTCAGCCGATCTTGTGCTGTTCTCTTGTCTATTGACTATATACGCTCACAATGTCGTGGGTCCCAGATGTCAGGAAAACACTAGGAGGAACCATTTTATTTTTCCATACGCTGACGTGGTGGGCCCCTACTGTCATCCTCTGCACGTACTTCTGCCGATTCCTGTTGTTTGTTGACCATGTTGACAACGCGAGAGGGCGGCGCCACGGCGAGCGCACCAAAGCGCGCGGAGGACGTCGGCGTTAACGATTTAGGAGACGGTGGGGCGGCGATGCGTGCACTAAGGCGCAGCCAGCCGTGGGAGGCGGAAGCAGGCGGCCCCGCCGGCGCTGGTTTGGTTTTGGCGGCTGGAGGAAGACAGGACTGAAGAAACACGACAGACTGTAAAAGCAGCAGGAGTACTTAACAACCTTAACTGGAACCAGCAGGGGCACTTAACTACCAAAGCTGAAAGCAGTATGAGTACTTATACAGGTTCAACCGTACAAAGCACGCCTCGAACAGTGCTACTTTGCCTACAGTTAACCAAGGGTGAGGCCGCCAAGCCCCAGGACAAGGCCCAGGCGCAACCCCGCTCATCCACAACCTTCTGAAAGCGGCTTCATCTCGCATCGTGGTCAATAAATAGGATATTCGCTTTAGAGCCATGAAAAAGCATGAACATAATCTTCTGTCCTATTCTCCAAGATGGACGGGCCTTCATTATTTGAGACCACCCATGAATAAGTATCTTTTCACCTCCAAGGGGAATTGAGTAGGTCGACATAAACATCATGTTGTGACCAAGCGCAAGTCTGACCCGACCATGGTCAGGCATCTGTATAGGAACAATAGAACTCGGCAGTTCCTGTTTCAAGAAGATCACAGCTGTAAAACTGTGTATAAGCAATAGTTTATGAACAACATATAGAACAGAAAACAGCTCGTACCATAAGTTTCTCGACACAGTTGGACCTGTTCAACGAGTGCAGCAGTGGCACACATATCCCATGTGGCCTTCCACCATTGAAACTCCCCACAAGGACCTCAAGACGATCAATAAAGTGTAGGAACTTGTGGATGTCGATCCAGTCAACTTCAGTGCCATTAGTAACAGCCGAGTTATTACAGAGTAACAAACGAGCAGACTACTTAACTCTGAAAAAACCTACACGTGCCACCAATTATAAGAAAATATTAGTTAGAAGTAGCATCTTCGTGAGAGATTCGTTGCTACTTCTAAAGTTAAATTGTGATTAGTTAGACAGAATAGGTGGATTAAGAAGTAATCAAGGCAACAAGCAAGAACCAGATACAAAACTAACATGGATGAACAATTGGAACGACGTCGGGGTGGAAGATCGCAGTGAAGATGAGACCAGGTTCTGCTATTTCCATCAACATTCGTGCGCCAACTTTCAGTCTGTAACACTTGAGAAAGATTATCCAAGTTCGTCCATCAAGAAAGCAGCGATCTTCTTGGTTCATGAACCCAACTCGGAACTTATATCCATGGCTTGTCTTCACTGTGACCATTAAACTAGTTTATTCAGTTATGGCAAGGCCAAGCATCTTGAGTACATGTGTTCTGGCAGAGCAAAAAATACACTGCAGGAAAAATAATATGAGAACACAGCATGTTCAAAAAAACCCCACCCTCCCGGATAGAGAAGAGGATTCTAGGAACATACTGTGCGCGTTTCAAAATGCCGTGTTAGGATGAGAAGGAACAAGTGTGGCGTCTCGCCGAGGGCGCAGAAACCTGTAGGGTCCTCGCACTTTGGGCACTGCAAATGAAACACACTAGATTCAGTAGGAAGAAAAATGCATCAACGGCGGCGGCTGCCATCCTAGGATTACCTGCGACCAAGGGACTTGGATTTATTGGGGATGGATGAAGAATTCGTACCTGGTTCTCCATGAGAAAACCCTATGCAATCGCCGAGAGGGGGTTTTCTCTGAACAAGCAGACGAGGGAGAAGGGTATTCAGGCCCAGTGAAATATTGCCGCTTCGTCCGTCCAGCTTACTGCTAAAGCTGCAAAGGGGGGGTTGTGATTTGGCGGCTCATTGGGCATTACTACGGCGTTACGACCGGGGTGTGTCTACCGTGAAGTTGTGCACTCTAATTTGTGCATATGGCACGTGGACCACGTTACCGGTTGCCCCACATATCAGCGAAAGGAAGTAGAAAGACAGGAGTAACTAGTTACACATAAATATATTTTTTGACAGAGAGATACTCCCTCTGTAAAGAAATATACAAATCTTTTATATCACAGGCTCACCTTGCCAAGAAATATACTCCCTCTGCAACGCACGGGCATTATGGGGGTTCAGCTTTTTTTATGGGGGTTCAGCTGAGAATATAATACTCAGATAGGTTCACGGTTCTAGACTTTGGGCCGCAGGCTGACCCTGCATGTTTGGGGGCCCATGTGTTCTATCTCAGCGCTTTTCATATTGCAAGCGATCGGTACGGCGCTGATTTTAGATGCTGTCGCAAGGCGAATACAAAAAATTGAATAAAGCACGGCAGCTGTTCGAATGAAATCGAACGACAGTTCCTAACCAGCAATCAGAGTTGCAATTCTATCAACGATATACCATGTGATAAATAATACTGTCGTACTACTTATACACACGGGACACTTGTTTCACCATGCCAGATTATTACATCAAAATCTCTCGGAGGATAGTTCAGTTCGGCAGTTGCGTGCTGCTACTAAAGAATTTCAAAGTTGATTTGGACCAGCTCTCCTTGCCGAGAAATTTCGATTTTGACATCATCCCCTACCGCAAGATATGATTTAGATTTTAACCTTGACCATCCTTTGGCATCAATCATCATGCGACCATCCTTTGTACTTACGGTATATTGAGCAGGTTCATTCACACCAAGGCTGCGCATGGTAAGAGAAACTTGGCCGCGGTCGCCCGGATTGTTGAACGACTCCCTCGTTGCTCTAGGAATTCTCTGTTTGCAAACAAGAAGACATACCCAAACAGTTAGATCAACACAGTGAGTCATGTGAAACAACATGGAAAGAAAAAAGAACGAAGCACTTGGGCGGCCAATGCTTACCAAGAAGGTGGACATGACGGTTTTGTAAGGACTTTGGTATATGAAGTGCGAACTGCAGCCCAGTCTGTTGCCGGTGCAACTGCACGGGCCGGAGCAGATGCAAGTGCAAGTGTTGGTGCAGGTGCCGAAGCCGCTGCTGCTGCCGGAGATGGTGCTCCTTGTAGAGCTGGTGCCGCTGTCGATGCCTGATCCGCCGGTAGATCAGACTGATACGCTGACGCGGTCGGTGCCCAATCCTCAGCTAGATCAGACTGAGCTGCTGCCGCTGTCAGTGCTAGAGCAACTGCCGGTGCTCGATCTGTGCGAGACAGCGGCGATCATGTCTAGTCTGCTATGATCAGCTTTCTAACTTGACTAGGATCCGTGACCGTGGTCCAATTTTTTTCTTCATTTCTTTTAAACGTGAGAAGGACTAATTGTGGCGTTTTTTTAAACCAAACTGCAGTTCATCATAGGGATTCAGCTTGTAGTCAGACAACAGACTGATCCAATTTTTTCCACTAATATAAGTGATGGACAGTGCCTTCATTACTGACACAACATAAGAAGTGAACCCTGCAAAAATAGCCATCGTAGAGCAAACCAAACGGTTTATTCTGTGATGAATGTCACATGGCAAAACCTGCATCGTAAAATTGCAGGAAAAGAAAGAAAACATGACATTAAATCAATAAGATTTAGACAGTAAATCAATAAGATTTACTTGATGTGACACGAGTGAATCCTTACCAGGAAATCACTATGTTGAAGTATTAAACAGAAGATTGATCGTCCAACTACGCGTGGCATGCAGGGGCCCCGCCTACTCCCACAAGCAGGACAGTCCAAATGTCGTGAGAAATCATATGGACCGAACATCCATGGGACTGGAAATCCTGGTGGGTGCGATAAACCCTGCAATGCATACAGATATTGGAGTGTAACCATAATTGATAAACCGTCCTCACAAAAAATATGATCTGGATACTTCAAAATATAAAGACTGAATTGAGTGGACAGACATTAACATAGACCGTTCACACACCAAAAGCGGCAGTACTAATAAACAATACAGGGTTCACAAACAAAAATCAAGTACTGAACAATAGTACTTACTACAGACAAGCAAAGTTGCACTAACTAAACTCTGCAGACTATTTCTTGCCACCGACCTACGGGATGAACCCCGCATAACTGACTAGGCCATGGACTTCGTGTGAGATGTCTACATGCACCATCACCATCTTGTCAACCTTGGAGAACCTAACAGAGTGGTCTTTCCACTCATAAACATGATGATGAAGACAGGCCGCATCAGATTTGTTGGGAAGCTTTACAAGAACCACACCCTTCGTAATCGAAGGCACAGCCAGGAAATTGTTGTGATCAAGTACAGCCTCGAGAACACGCCTGACAACAATGCTACAGGAAAACACTAGTTCAGGACACGTGGCGACAAGGACACAACAGCTGGATAGTTCAGCAGTAGAACTCATCATCAGGTCTTCCAGTTCACACGGCATGACTTTGAGAACTTCATCTCCACCGCGGACCTGGTTCTAATTCAAACAGAAACCATATTTTATTACTACCTCCGTTCTGAAATATAAGATGATTTTCGATATTATACTCAATATATGACTACATATACGCACAGAAATGAGTGAACAAAGACACTAGAACATGTCTTCAAAGGCTTGAGAGCAGAGGGATTACATGCAATATCCATAACACTAGTTACTGAGGCAAATATACCGTCTTAAAAGGTAGCATTGATGTTCATAAAGTACTCCCTCCGTCCCAAAATTCTTGTCTTAGATTTCTCTAGATACGGATGTATCAAGTCATTTTAGTATTAGATACATCTGTATCTAGACGAATCTAAGACAAGAAATTTGGGACAGAGGGAGTAGTTGAAAGTAATCTATAAGAAATCAGTATCAACCTCTCGCATGTTTTAGTCAAAAGAGGAATTTAGAACCGTCATTTGGCACACTAAAATCACATGGAAGATCACCCAGAAAGTAGTACTACCAGTACTAGTACTGCGTGTTAGATGAAAAAGCACGATCAAGATCGAGATAAAGATCGTCAACAAGAGACATTACCTGGACTTGCTTAATGAGGGATCCCGGAGAGTGGGGCTTGGACAGGGCGATGGCTTTGAGCTTGTCTGCGGTAGTCTCGGCGGGGTGCTTGTGCTTCTTCCTACCATGAGCCTCGACGGTTTTGCCTAGGCCATAGACATCACGTCGGCCGGTGCTCCGGCGTCCATCCAAGAGAGGAAGCTGAGAGAGAAGAGTGAAAGGAGGAACAAGATGAGGGAGAAGCGAAGCGAGTGGGGGTTTTCTTCAAGAGAGGAAGCTGAGAGAGAAGAGTGAAATGATGGTTGCTTCGTCCGTCCAATTTACTGCTGGAAAGGAGGGGGTTTTGTGATTTGACGGCTCATTGGGCATTACTGCGGTGGTTCGATCGGGGTAGTCTACCGTCACTCTACTACGGAGTAATTTAGTGCATGGCTGGTGGAACCAGGTGCTGGCTGTCCCACACGTCGGTGAAAGTGAGTAATTTAGTGCATGGCTGGAGGAGGATCCGCACGGTAGAGCGTGTCCACTGTTTTTCTGAAGAAAAAAATGATTACAGCAAGCGTTTCCACTCTTACGACGGAGGAGTGCGAAACACGGCAGCCACTTGAATATACACAGTGCTCCTACTACTAGGCATGTGAACTGGTTCATACGTCAGTACTACACAATCTTGTTGCTAGTGTAATAAGATATGAGGATAACAAATGGTGTTGTGCGCATGTCAACTACTCCTATATGTAACATAGTACCGCTTTTTCGACTGTCCGGTCGAGAATGAACGGTGAGATCAATGTTAACAGAACTAGGTCCACAGCGCACGGAGATTACGGTGCTCCAGTACTCCACGAAACATGAACCATATGAAGCACGAATAGTGTTAGGCAGGGTGTATGAAGGGTGCACGGGATGGGAGCAAAATTTCCCGTCTCGACCCACTTTTGGGTGTTTGGCAGAGTGCATGAAGTGTGCATGAGTCCACAGTAGTAGGTTGACAAAAATACACGAAGAGGAAATAACTATATTGAGATGAGAATGCAACCAAACACACCCACACGCTTTGTGCTACAGTGACTGATCTACACCGTCTGAGTTTGATCCAACGGTCATGTTGCGTTGAGACATGGACATGCCCATGCAGAGGGCGCCTAAACACCACCGAAGTCCCTCTGCTTCACGAGGCGCACGACGTTGGTGATGCAGGGTGCAACCGCCCGCAGAGCTCGCTCCCGGTCGACGGGAGCCAGCTCGTCAAAGACGGCGTCCAATGGCACGAATGGATTCCGGTGATGGAGCCCTCATAGGATTCGCCCGGCAACGGCGACGGCAGCTCGCAACCCCTCCTTGTCCAGCTCAGCCCCCACCATCGCGCGGAGACGGCTCAGCTCCTCGGAGATATAGGTGAAGAAGGAGACCAGGTCAGGAAGCCGCAGCTCGTTGAAGTCAACCGGGTGGTCGAACGGGTTTAGCCCGACGGCCGGCATCGTCACGCTGGCACGACGGTAGGCATCGCGCAGCCGCAACACGTGCGTGGCAACTTGGTTCACCAAGTGGCTGAGGCGATCCTGGACCTCGTCACGATCGGCCCGCTCGCGCTCCAGCCGGCTCCCCTGACGGCCTATCGTATCTCCCGCTTTCTGCAGCAACGCCACCGACGCCTCGAGCATCTTTGTGGTGGACGCCTGCCGCTTTTGAAGCTACGTGAACTCCCGCACATAACGGAGGAGCATGGCACTCCTCTCCTCCTTGAGCTCACGGAGCTCCACGTCCTTGGCCTTGAGCTCCGCAT